>NW_027469873.1:0-56631 GCF_051020765.1 Lasioglossum baleicum | reverse complement strand
TTAGCCGTTCTTCTCTCAAAGAAAGTGGTAACGTTCTCGAACGCTAACCCTCGACCTACTATGTCACTCATGAAATTATGGTGCCCATCACTGAAATGTACACTAATGTTTTGCTCTGAACACGACGATATACGGTCGATACGGATGTCTACATTCGCGGTCGGTGTGGCTTTCGGTAATAGGTTTAACCTTATAGAAATAGGTATCACTCTGCAGCGGCATGACGGTCTGCTTTAATACTCATTCCGATAATTGCGGTGTCTATTGCCAGTATGGCACGGGGCACATACTCCCAGAGTGCCTATTTGGATTCTCAGAATCTTAGAATACGAGAAGCGGTTAACTCGGCTTTCAAATCCCAAAGAATGAGGTAACGTTTAAGAGCAGTTTGACTCTCGAGTTTGCTATTCAGGCATGAAAATAAGGTTTCCGTCTGCTAAAATGACTACTATTTCGTTTCCTTGAGCACCAGTCAAGACACTCGCTGGTTCGGTGGTCCTTCCAGGAAGATAAGTTATTCGATAAATGGTTTGACTTTATACCAGTTGGCAACGTTCTCGAATGGTTTGCCCCTGAACATTAGTATCCATACAATGAATTAGTGTGTCTATTGCCAATACTGCACAGCAGATTTACTCTTGGAATACCTGGTTTGACTCACGGAATCACTGGATAGGTGATGCTATTACCTTTCCTGTGCGACCCTCAAAGTCGGTGGTAACGTTCTGGATCGCTTTGCCTCTCGATCCTTTGGTTCATATACGGAAATATTGTTTGCATCTTCATTAATTTCAACTAATTTGATTCCGTGGGCTCCTAGCATGACACTCGTAACAGCGGGATAGGTTCTATGAAGGCAATGTATTCGGCAATAATTATGAATTTATACCAATTGGTTGTATCCTCCAACGAATTGACTCTCTATTCTAATATTCAAACCGGGATTGAAGGGGACTATTGCCAATGCCGTACAGGGGATATACTCACAGAATGACTGGTTTGACTATCTGTATCAGAGGATAGTTGCAGGCATTGACGTAGCTGTGACACTCTCAAAGATGGTGGCTACGTTCTCGAACGGTTTGCCCTCGATATTCCTATATATGCACGAAAATAATATACCCGTCTGCTAAAATTTCTAATAATTTGATCACGTGAAAACTAAGGAACACAATTGCTGCAGCGTGTTGCGTTCCCGGAAGGTAAGGAATTGGGTAAAATGAATGACTTTATTCCAATTGGTAACGTCCTCCGAAAGTTGGACTCCATGCATTAATATTCGTACCGTGATGTAACGTGCCAATTGCTAATACTGTTTAGTGGATTTAACCCGGAATAACTTGTTTGACTCTCGGAATCACAGGATAGGAGACGATATTGACTTTGCCGTTTGCCACTCACAGGCGGTGGCAACGTTCTCGAGCGGACTGACCCTCGATTTTCTTATTCATAAACACAATTAAGGTGTCCGTCACTAAAATGTATACTAATTTGTATCTCTGAACTAGTGGTTATGCTGTCGATGCAGCGGGTGAGGTTCGCGAGAAATAAATGACCTCGGTGTAAAGCTTCACTCTCTACGTATTGGTAAAGTTTTACTACGGTTTTACTCTTTACATTGCCAATAGTATTGCGAAAACTGTTCAGCGGTTTTACTCCCGGAATACCTGATTTGACACTCGAAATCACAGGATAGGAGACGATATTGACTTTGCCGTTTGCCTCTCACAGACGGTGGCAACGTTCTCGAGCGGACTGACCCTCGATTTTCTTATTCATAAACGCAATTAAGGTGTCCGTCACTAAAATGTATACTAATTTGTATCTCTGAACTAGTGGTTATGCTGTCGATGCAGCGGGTGAGTTTCGCGAGAAATAAATGACCTCGGTGTAAAGCTTCACTCTCTACGTATTGGTAAAGTTTTACTACGGTTTTACTCTTTACATTGCCAATAGTATTGCGAAAACTGTTCAGCGGATTTACTCCCGGAATACCTGATTTGTCACTCGAAATCACAGGATGCGTGAAGTTATTGACTTAGCCGTCCGAATCTCAAAGATGGTGGTAGCGCTCTCGATTGGTATGACTCTCAAGTTTTCTATTCATGCATGAAATTACGGTGTTCGATACTAAAATGTATACGAGTTAGTATCTCTGAACACGGTGTAATACTCCGATACTGCGAGTTAGTTTTTCAGAGGGAAGGGCATTCTGTAATAAGTTTGTCCCTACACCTATAGGTAATGCTCTACAACGGCTTGACGGTATGCTTTTAATATTCGAACGGTGAACTAAGCTGTCTATTTACCATACTGTTCAGCGGATTTACTTCCGGAATACCTGGCTTGCCACCACGAATCACAGGACAGGTGAAGCTATTAACTTTTCCGTTCGTCTCGAAATAAGGTGGTAACGTTCTCGAAAGGTTTGACGATCGATCTTCTAATGCACATATGAAGTTATGGTGCCCGTCACTGAAATGGAGTCTAATTTCATTATCTGAACACCAACTGTAATATACTGTTACGATTTATCCATTTTTTTTTTTAAATTTCAAGTTTTTTATTTCAGAAATCCAATCGTACATGAAAGTGCCGTTGGAATTAGTTGAGCTTACGTTTGTGTCAATATTAAGATATATAACCAGTTATATTATATGATTGTCTCCATATGTACCTTCGCTTCCTGCACGATACATCTGGAGTCGTCTTGTGGTTGCGTTCGGAAGATGGGAACGACACTACTTGATGGTCGTCCTTAATTACTATTGCCTTGATATTGTACCCTATACATTTTTTCCTAGTTGTCCATTTACTTGTGCATACTGTAATTTACTGTTGTGATATTTTCGATTTTTTTTCATAATTTTCAATTTTAATCTTAAGAAATTGTATCTCGCATTAATAGTGTCTTTAGAATTAGTCGAGTATTCGCTTGTGACACTATTCTGTTGAACTTATTGTTATTTTACATGATTGTCTCTATACGAACATACAGTGCCAGTGTAACAGGACTGGCGGTGACTTGTAGTTGCGTTCGGCAGAGCAAAGCAGCAGTACTGTGTGATCTTCGTTAATTTCTCTAATTTAGATATTGTACCGCATGCATTTTTTCCAGTCTGTATTTATTTATATATTCTGTGACTTGCTGTTACGAAATTTTCGATTTACTTCGATACCTTCTATTTTTCGTTGAAGAAATTGTGTTTGATAGTAAAAGCATCTTCTTAATTTGATGAGTTTACATTTATGACATTAGTATGTTGATCTCATTCGTATTTAATATGATTGTCTGTACACGTACCTACGCTGCCGGGGTTACACTAATGGCAATGCCCTGCGTTTGCGTTCGGCAGATCGAAGCGGGACAACTGGAGTGTCCTAGTTAATTTCGTTAAACTTAATTTTGTATGGTATTCATTTAATCCCGGTCATACATTTATTTAATCATACTGTAACTTACTGCTTTGATATCTTCGATTTTTTTTCAAAATTGTCAATTTTCAATTTTGAGTATTGAATACCTTAATAATATTTTCTTTTGAGTTAGTTGGGTTTACGTTGATGATAATATCATGATAAACATATTGTTATTTTATTTGAGTGACTGTGTACGTACCTATGCTTCCATAGCGTCACGACTGGAGTGGTCTTGCAGTTGCGTTCGATTCAGCGGAGCGTCAATACTCTATGGACATTGCTAGTCTCTTTATCCTTAATATTGTGCCGTAAGAATTCTTTCGCAGTTTCCTATTTGTCTTTACACACTTCAAGTTACTGGTATGATATTATCAGCCTTCTTCTAAATTTTCAATCTTCACTTCAAATAATGCCTTTCTTAGTGATAATGTCTTTGACACTGGGTGAGTGTACGTTTCTGCCGATGTTTTGGTATGCTTTTTGTTGTTTTATATGATTGTCTGTATACATACCAACAGTGTTTGAAGCAAAACCAAAATGGTTTTTGTACCGTATGCACTCTTCCGCAGTTTCCTGTTCATTTCTGCGTTCAGTAACTTACTGCAATGATATTTCCGTTTTTTTACAACATCTCGTATCTGTAACCTTAAAAATTGTCGCTTCCTGTAAAAATGTCTATGGCAATATTTGAGTGCACGTTTATGAATATATAACCTTAATCTTATTGTTACTTCATGTGACTCTCTGCGTACGTACCTACGTGTCATGCACGAGACGGCTGGAGTGGTCCTATAGTTGCGTTCGGTATTTCGGAGCGTCACTACTCCATGGCCTACGTTTATTTCTTTAGCCTTGCTTTCGTACCGTATACGCTTTCTTCTAGTCGATCATTTATTTATTGATACTGTATGGTACTGTTATGATACTTCCGATTTTCTCAAAATTATCAATTTCTCGTTTATCAAATTGTAATTCCTAGTAAAAGTGTCTTTGGTATTAGATGCGGATGTGACGATGACATTATTTTGTTAGACTTATTGTTATTTCATATGATTGTCTGTATACGTACCTACGCTTCCGTTACTACACGGCTGGAATTATTTACATACAGAGGCAATCGTATAACATAACAATGAATTTGTCAAACTACTACGTAGTTTTGTTAAGACATACAATCTTTTAAAATAAGAATTGAAAATTTCAAAGAAAATCGAAAATATCATGACAGTAAATAACAGAATGTATAAATAACTGGAAAATCGGTGAAAAATCCATTCGGAGTAAAATCATGGTTACAGAAAATAACGAAGATCATCCAGTATTCCGCTCCGATCTGCCGTACGCACCTACAAGACCAGTCCAACCGTTTCACTCCGGAATTGTAAGTACATTTACTGACTATCATATAAAATAACAACAAATTTATCGAAATATTTTCATAAACGTGCACTGAACTATTTCCAAGAACACCAAACCTATAAAATTCAATTTTTGATGTTAAAAATTAGAAATTTTGAAAAGAATCGAAAATATTATATCAATAAATTACAGTATGTTGAAAGAAATAGGAAACAGCGAAAGAGTGCATGCGGTACAATATCAAGGCTAAAGAAATTAACCAATACCATATAGTAGACTCGCGCCTATCTACCATACGCAACTACTTCCCGCTCCGGGCGTGTCGCTCTGGAAACGTAGGTACTTATACAGACAATCATATAAAATAACAGCATGGTTAACAGAATGAAGTGATTAAGGTACACTCAACTGAAACCAAAAGCACTTATACTTAGAAGTTCGATTTCTTGAAATGTAGGTTGGAAACTTCGAAAGAAATCGAAAATAACATAACAGTAAAAGACAGGTTGCATAAACAAACTGAAAGCAGGGGAAAACGTGCATACGGTACAAAATGAAGATTATTGAAATTAACGTGGATCATACAATAGTGCCGTTCCGATCTACCGAAAGAAACATGGAGTCCACTATAGTCGTGTCGCATATGATAGTACACGTATAGAAACAATCATATGAAAGAACAATAAGTTTATCAAAGTAATGTTATAATACTACACACAACAAATTCCAAAGACTACAATTTTTTAAGATAACAGTCGAAAATTTTGAAAAAAGTCCAAAATATCAAAACAATGAATCACAGTATGTATAAATAAATGGAGAACTAAGAAAAAATGCAAGCGGTACGAAATCAGGGATAAAGGAATTGGTGGAGACCATACTGTAGTATCGTCCTATCTGTCGTACGCAACCACACGATCTCGACCGTCGCGCCGCATTCCACGCGTACGTACGTATAGAGGCAATCAAATAATACAGCAACAAATTCTACAAAATATTGTCACAAACGTACAATCAATATGTAATAACAATATATAATAACTCCAAAGTCACATTTCTATAAAAATACAATTTTTCAAAATAAAAATTGGAAATTATGAAAAAAAGAAAAATATCACAACAGTAAGTTACAGTTTGTCGAAATAGATAGAAAACTGTGGAGGAAAGTATACGGCACAATATTAAGGTTAATGGAATTAACAAGCGCCATACAGTAGTGCCGCTTCGATCTGCCGTATGCAACTACAAGACCACTCCCGACCTGTCGTTCCGGAAGCGTCACTTTTCTAAAGAAATACAATTTTTTATTCAAAAATTAAAGTTCCGAAAAAAATCGGAAATATCATAACCGTAACGTACGGTATATATATATGTATGTACTGAGAAGTACAGCTTTTTAAATTAAAAATTGAAAACTATGACAGAAAATTCAAAATATAACAGTAAATTAGAGTATGTATAAATAAATAGAAAACACGAGGAGAAACGGATGCTGGTCCAAATCAAGATTAAAGCGATTAAGGAATATTAGCCAGTTGTGCCTCTCCGATCTTCCGTACACAACTACTTCGTCAATCCGCTCTATAGAACCGCAGAGCCGATAGGAATACAGTGACGAGCAGAAGAGTTGCGTCGCAACGATCTACCTATACTTAACTCCAAGTTCACTGCAGACGTGTGGTTCCGATAGCGTAAGCTCGTGTACGAGCAATCATACAATACATCAACAAAATTCAAAAAAATAATGTCATATTCGTTCCCTCAATAAATTCCAAAGCTACTTTCACCAAGGACTACAATTTTATGAACCGAAAATTAAATATTTTGAATAAAATTGAAAATAAAACAGTTAATTATGCTATGCATATATAAATAGAAAACATGGGGTAAATGCATACGGGACAAAATCAAGGATAAGGAAATACCATACAGTAGCTTCGCTTCGATCTACCGATCGCAACTACGAGGCAAATCCAGTCGTGTCGCACTGGAAGCGTTGGTACCTACGAAAACAATCATATAAAATAACAATAAGATAACACGATAACGTCAAGAACGTACTCTCAACTAATTCCATGGACACTCTTCCAAGGAAATACAATCTTTTAAACTAAAAATTGATAATTACGTAAAAAATTGAATATATCGTAAGAGTAAATTACAGTATGTATAAGTAAATGGAAAACTGGAAATATATGCGTGCGGTACAATATCAAGGTTGGAGAAATCAACGAAGGCCATGCAGTAGAGTCGCCCAGACCAGCCGTACGTATCTGCAAACAAGACCTCGCCAGTCGTGTCGAAGTATAAAGTCGAATGATATAGAAATTGACGGAGACCATCCTGTAGTGTCTCCCGACCTGCCGTACGCAAATACAAGACAGCGCCAGTGGTATCGCTCCGACAGCGTAGGAACGTATACAGACTCTGATATGAAATGAAAATAAGCTTAACACAATAATGTCATAACGTGCACTCATCTAATTCTGATGTTACTTTTACTGAAAAAATACAATTCTTTAAAATATAAGTTGAAAATTCAGATGAAAATCGAAAATATCATGTCATTAAATTACAGTGTGTGTAAATAAATGGGAAAATTGGGACAAAATGCACACGGCTCGAAACCATCGTTAACGAAATCAACGTAAACCATCCAGTATACCGCTCCGATCTGCCGTACGCAAATACAGGACCACTGCAGCTGTGTCGCTCCGGAAGCGTAAGTACGTATACAGACAATCATATAAAATAACAATATGTTTTACAAAATGATGTCATGAACGTGCACTGAACCATTTCCAAAGATACTTGTATCCAGAAATAAAATTTTTTCAAGTAACAATTGTCAAATTCCAAAAAAATCGCAATTACCATAACAGTAAATTGCAGTATTATTATATAAATATAGAAATCAGAAAGAATTGCATGCGTTTCAAAATCATGTCTTAAGAAATTAACGGTGACCATACAGTAGTGTTGCTCGATCTGCCGTACCATCATTCACTGTTCGTTGAACTTTACCCATTCGTTTACAATCTAACTTTTTACCGCAGGCCATTCCCTCCGAGAAGCTGCCTCGCTATATTGAGGGTATTACTTCCTGTTCTGAGAAGCAAATTAGTAGACATTTTTGTGACGGGCACCTTCATTTCGTGTATGGATTAAAAGATTGGGAGGCAGACAGAGCATGAACATTACCGCCCACTCTGAGATTCGAACGGCCGAGTGAATAACAACTTCACCTATCCCGTGATTCCGAGTGTCAACCCAGGAAAACCGAAAAGTAAGTCCGCTAAACAGTATTCGGAGTAGGCACTTTAATTCGCAGTTTGAATATTAACATAGAGCGTCAAACTGTTTGAGAGCGATACCAATTGGTATACTGTCAAACGTTTTAGCAACGACCTTAGCAACCGAAAAACTAACCCGCTGCATCGAGAGTATAACTTCGTAATCAGAGTTACAAATTAGTTTATATTCTAGTGGCGGGCTCCTTAATTTCATGTATGAATAAGACGATCCAGCGCCAAACCGTTGGAGAACGATAGCAATTGGTAGAGAAGCAAACGCTTCACCGAAGACCTTACCCTCCGAAAACCTAGCCCGCTGTATCGAGTGTATAGCTGCGTGATCGAAGGAACGAATTGGCATACGTTTTAGTGACGGTTACCTTAATTTCAAGTATAAAACAGAAGATCGAGTGCGAAGGTTACAATCATCTTTGAAGGTCGAACGGCTAAGTCTATAGCTTCACTTATCCTACGATTCCGAGAGTAAAGCCTGGTCTTCCGGGAGCAAATACGCTGTATGTCCTGGCAATCAACACCTTAGTTCACGGTATGAAAAATAACGTACAGATTGACACCAATGTAGATCGTTAAATATTGGGATGTAGTCCAACTATTTACAGAACGACTAACCTGCCGAGACCTTATCCCGCTCCTTCGAGAGTGTATCTTCGTGACCAGAGAAACAAATTAGTACACACTTTCGTGTCAGGCACCTGATAATCAGATATGAGATAGAAGATCGAGGGGCATACCGTTTATGAACGTTGCCACCTTCTTTGTCGGCCAATGGGCAAAGTCACCAGCATCTCCTGTCCTATCATTACGAGAGTCAAGCCTGGTATTCGAGCAGTAATTCCGCAGCACAGTGTTGGCAATAGAAACGTTAATTCACGATATGAGTATTAAAGTAGAGAGTCAAACTGTTTGGAAACGTTACGCATTGGTATAAAGTCATATTCCATACCGGATTCCCTACATTCGGAGGACATGACCAGCTGTACCATGGGTATAACTTCGTAATCAGAGCAACAAATTAGCAGACATTTTAGCAGAAGGATCGCTTAACTAGGAGATCGATTGACAATCTGTTCGAGAACGTTACCACCTTCATTGAGGATTGAACGGCTAAGTCAATAGCATCACCTATCCTGTAACTCCGAGAGGCTGACCATGTATTCCGGGAATAAATACGCTAAACAGTTTTGGTTATAAACACCATAATTCACGGTATGAATGATAGAGCAGACTGCCATACGGTTGTAGAACGATACCTAATGCTATAGAGTCAAACTGTATCCCGGAGTACTCCTGAAGGTAAGGTACCAGGTAAAGAGTATGCCGTTATGCCAATTGGTAACGCTCTCAAACGGTTTTACGTCCTAATTTAACTTTCCAGTCGTGACATAGAGTGTGTATTGCCAATTCGGCTCAGCAGACTTACTCCAGGAATACCTGGTTTGACTCTCAGAATCCCTGGAGACCTTAAGCTATTGACATTGCCGATCGACTGCTAAAGAATGTGGTAACGTTCTGGATCGTTTTGATCCTCGATCTATTATGTCATACACGAAATTATGGTGCCAGTCGCTAAATTGTATAATAATGTGTTTCTCTGAACAAGAAGTTACACTCGCGATACGGCGGGTTATCTTCTCGGAAGATAAGGTATCCGTTAGGGAGTTTGACGTTTTACCAATTAGTAACGGTCTCGAGCGGTTTGACTCTGCACTTTATTATTCATCCAGTGAATCAATGCGTCCATTGCTAATACACTTCAGCGCATTTACTTCCGGAAAACCTCGTTTCACTTTCGGACTCACAGGAGATATGAAGATATTAACTTGCCCGTTCGAATCTCAAAGAATGTGGCAACGTTCGCGAACGGTTTGACACTCTACCTTTTAATTCAGGCATCAAATTATGGTGCTCGTTAGTATATGCGTACTATTTCGTACCTCTGAACACGGTGTTATACTCCCGATACTGTGAGTCAGTTTTTCTGAGGGCGAGGCATTCTATAAGAAGTTTGTCCCTACATCTATACTTAATGTGCTTCAACGGGTTGACCGCCAGCTCACGTATTCAAACATGAGTTAAGGTGTCCATTGCCTATACTGTTCAGCGGATTTATTTCCTGAATACCTGGTTTGTCTCTAGTGATCACAGGATAGGTGAAGCTACTGACATAGGCGTTCGCTTCTCATTGAAGGTGCTAACTTTCTCAAACGTGCTGCGCCTGGATTTTCTAATTCATGCTTGAAATTAAGGTGCCCTTGACTAAAATGAATAATAATTTATTTCTCTGGACACGAAGTTATACTCTCGTCACAGCGGGATAGGTTCTCTGAAGATATGGCCTTCGGTAAATAGTTTGGCTCTATGGCAATATGTAGCGTGCCTCAATGGTATAAATCTGTACTTTGTTTTTCATACCGTGAATTATCTAGATACAGCGGGAATGTTTATCGTGGGGTAAGATTTTCGGCAAAACGTTTGACTTCATAGCAATTGGTAATGTTCTACAACGGTTTGACGGTCAGCATTACAACTCAAACCGTGAATGCAGGTGTCTATTGCCAATACTGTTCAGCGAATTTTCTGCCGGAACACCTGGTATGAATCTGCGAAGCACAGGATATCTGGAGCTATTGACTTAGCCGTTCGGATCTCATAGGTGGTAGTAACGATCTCGAACGGTTTACTCCCCGACCTTCTAATCCATGCATTAAATTAATGTGCTCCTCACTAAAATGTATACTAATTCGCCCTCTGAACTCGACGTTATGCTCTATATACAGCCGGTTAGTTTTTGTGAGGGTATGGTCTTCGGTAAAACGTTTGACTTTGTAGCAATTTGTGACGTGATCAAACGGATTAACGGTCTACTTTAACATCCTAACCGTGAATCAAGGTGTCTATTCACTATACTGTTCAACGGACTTGCTCCAGTAATAGCAGGTTTGACTGTCGGAATAACAAGATACGTGAAGCGACGTACTCAGCTGGCAGACTCTAGAAGCAGGTGGTACTTGGTTCGAAAGATATGACCCTCCATCTTATAAATCATACATGAAATTAAGGTGCGCTACACTATGATTTATACTAATTTGTTTCCATGAACACTTATTACACAACTGGTTATTTCCTATAATGGTAAGGCCTTCGGTAAAAAGTTTGACTATTTACCAATAAGTACCATTCAACAGCGGCAAGACTCTGTACCTTAATATTTATACCGTGAATTAAGCTGCCTCTTGCCAATACTCCTTGGCGGGTTTATTTTCGGAGTACGTGGTTTGGGTCTCGGAGTAACTGGATACGCGGAGTTATTGAATTAGCAGTGCAGCTCTCAAAAAGGTGGTAACAATATCGTTCGGTTACACTCTCGATCTATTTATTCGTACATAAAATTAAGGCATCCCATCGGAAACAATATCCACTTATTTGTTTTGGTGAACATTAATTTATTTACTCGCTACAGGGGGTTATATTCTAGGAAGGCATGGTATTTGGCAAAAAGATTCAGTCTATTCCAAGCTGTAACGTTCTCCATCGGCTCGAATATATACTTTAATATCCATACCCAGAAATGCGGTGCCTTCTGCCAATACTGTTCGTGTATTCACTCCCAGAATACCTGGTCTGATTATCGAAAATACAAGATAGGTGAAGCTATTGACATAGACGTCTGACTTCCGAAGATGTTTGTAACAATCCCGACCGGTTTGACTCTCGGTTTTGCAATACATACATGAAAATAGAGTTTCCGTGTACTAAAATGTCTATTAGTTTGTTTCCGTGAATACTAAGCATGGCACTACTTACAGCGGGTTTTGCATCTCGGAAGGTAAGGCCTTCTCTAAAAAGTTCGACTATATAGCAACTGGTATCGTTCTGAAACGGCTTGACGCTCTATTTCAATATTCAAACCGTGAATTAATGTGCCTATTACCAATACTGCTCAGTGGATTTACTCCCGGAATACCTGGTACGACTCTCGGAATCACGTGATAGGTGATGCTAATGTCTTATCAGTTCGGCTCACATGGAAGGTGGTAACGATCTGGAAACGATAGACCTTCGATCTTTTAGTTCGTACATAAATTTAATGAGCCCCTCTAAAAAATGCCTACTATTTTGTTTCCATGAACACTATGGAAGACACTCCCAACGGTGGATTGGACTTCTCGGCAGGTACGGCCTTCGGTTTGACATAGTGGTAACGATCTTGAACGGTTTGACCCTCGATATCCTAATCCATACATGAAATTATTGCGGCCGACACACGAATGTATACTAACTTGTTTCTCGGTACATGAAAATACAATCTCGATACATCGGTTTAGCTTCTCAGAAGGTAAGGCATTGTGTAAGAAGTATAACCCTACACGGATAGGTAATGTTCTACAACGGATTGACGATCTGCTCTAATATCCAAACCGTGATTTGAGGTATTTATTGGAAATACTGTACAGCGGATTGACTCCCGGAAAACCTGATTTGACTATCGAAATCACAGGATAGGTGCAGCTATAGACTTAGCCGTTCAACTCACAAAGAAGATGGGAGCGTTCTCAAACGGTTTGACTCCCTTCTATTCAGTTCATACATGAAAATAAGGTGTCCGTCTGCTAAAATATCTACTAATTTATTTCCGTGGGCACGAAGCATGACCCACGCTACAGCGAGATATGTTTTGTGAAGGTAACGTATTCAGTAAAAAGAAGGACTCCATTTCAATAGGTAACGATCTGAAACGGTGCGACGCTATATTTTGATATTGAAATCGTGATTTAAGGCGTCGATTGCCAATACTGTTCAGATAATTTACTCCCGGAATACCTGGCTTGACTCGCGGAATCTCGCGGTGGGTGAAGCTACTGTCTTTGACGATCGATTTCGAAGAACGTAGTATCGTTTTCGAAAGGTTTGACACTCGATCGTGTAATTCATACATGGAGTCAAACCGCCGGTCAACATTATCTTTCAAAATAAGGTAATTCCTTCCAAGCAATACATCACCTACCGAGAACCAACCCCGCTGCAGCGAGAGTCTATCTTAGATTTCAGTGAAACAAATGAGTAGACATTTCAGCAGACAAACACCTCAGCTTCACGTACGAATAGCAAAATTGAGTTTCAAGCTGATCGAGATTGTTAGCACCTAGTTTTAGAGTCCTGCTGCTGAGTCAATAGCTTCACCGCCCCTATTATACCGAGGGTCAGTCCGGGAATTCCGAGAGTCTATACGTAGTATAGTACTGGCAATAGACACCCTAATTCGCAGTATAATTGGTACAGAACAGAATCATATCGTTGTGGAACTATACCTACTGGTATGGAGTCAAACTTTTTACAGAAGGCCTTACATTCCGTGAAGCTAAACCGCTGAATTGAGAGTATAACTTCGTGTTCAGGGAAGCTAATTAGTATACGTTTTATGGCGAGAACCTTATTATAATATTTGAGTTAGTGGACAGAAGGGCAATCCGTTCGAGATCGTTACCACCTTCTTTGAGAGTCGAACGTCTAAGTCAGTAGCCTCGCCGATCCTGCGATCGCTAGAGTCAAACCAGGTGTTCCTGGAGAAAATGCGCTGTCCGGTATTGGCAATAGTCACCTTAATTCACGATTTCAATATTAAAGTAGAGCGTCATACCGGTTGAGAACGTCACCAATTGGTATAAAGTCAAACGATATAACGAAGTCCTTACCTTCCGAGAACCTAACCCGCTGGGACGAGCGTACATCATCGTTTCCAGAGGAAGAAATTAGTATCCATTTCTGTGACGAGCACCTTAACGTCGTGTATGAATTAGAATATCGGGGGTCAAAACGTTACAGAACGACACCACCGTCTTGGAGAATCAAGCGGCTAGGAGAATAGCTTCAACCATCCTGTCTTTCCGTCTGTCAAACCAGGTATTCCTGGCGTAAATGCCCTGTGCATTATTGGCGGTGGACAACATAACTCACAGTTTGAATATTGAAACAGGCCGTCAAGTCGTTGTAGAACACCACCTGTTCGTATAGGATTACACACCACACAGAATGCCAGACTCTCCGACAAATTGACCTGCTGTATCGAGAATATAAAACCGTGATCAGAAAATTAAATTAGTATTCATTATAGTGATGGGCGCCTTATCTTCTGTATGAATTAGAGGACCGAGCATCAAACAGTTCGAGATCACTACCACGTACTCTGAGTGTCTAACAGCTAAGACAATAGTTTCTGCTATCCTGTGGTTCCAAGAGAGATGCCATGTATTCAGTGAGCAAATGCCCTGTGCAGTGATGGCAGCAGACGCCTTAAGTCAGGCTTTGAATATTAAAGTAGAACGTCAAATTGTTTGTGGGCGTTACAAACTGGTACAAATTCAAACGTTTTACTGAAGACATTACCCACCGAAGATCTAACCCGCTGTATCGAGAGTACAACATGGCGTTCACAGGGACGAATTAGTATACATTTCAGTGACGGGCACCTTAATTTACTGTGTGAATTGGAAGATCCAGTGTCAAGCCGCTCGAGAACGTTGTCATCTTCTGTGAGAGACGAACGGCTAAGTGAATAGCTTCACCTACCCTGAGACCCCGAGATTCAAACCAGGTATTCCGGTAGTAAATCGGCTGAACAGTATTGGGAATATACACCTTAGTTCACGGTTTGAATATTAAAATAATGTGTCACACCGTTCGAGAACGTTACCAGTTTCTGTAAAGTCAAACGTTTCACCGCTGAGGCTACCTTCCGAGAATATAAATTCATGTTCAAAGAAAGAATGTAGTATTCATTTGAGAAACGTGCCTCTTGACTTCACATATGAATTAGAGGATCCATGTTCAAACCGTTCGAGAACACTATGACCCTCTTTGATAGTCAAACGGATAAGTCCACGGCTCCACCCATCCTGTGATTCCAAAAGTCAAACGAGATATCCCGGGTGTAATTGCGCTGTACAGTATTGGCAATAGAAACCTTAATTCGCGGTTTGAATATTAAAATAGATCACCAAACCGATCGAGAGCGTTACCAATTGCAATAAAGTCAATCGTATTATCGTTGGACTTACATGTCGCGAACTTCACTGGCTGCATCGAGAAAATATGTTCGTGTTCACAGAAAGTAATTAGTATACGTTTCAGTAACGGGACCCTTATGTTCACGTATGAATCAGACGATCGATGGCCAGATCACACGAGAATGTTACCACCTTCTTTGAGAGTCGAACGGATATGGTAATAGCTTCACCTATCTGTGACTCCATAGTCAAACCAGGCATACCTGGAGTTAATCAGCTGAACAGTATTGACCTTTAGACACCATTCTTCACGGTTCGAATATTAAAATACAGCGTTAGACAGTTCGAGAACGTTCCCAGTTGTTATTAAGAAAAACGATTTATCGAATGCCTTGCCGTCCGAGAAGCTAACCCGCCGGATCGAGAGTATAACGTCATGTTTATAGAAACACATTTGACACAACGGCTGTGTCATTAGCTTCACCTTTCCTGCGATTCCGAAATCCAAATGTGGCGCTTCGTGTGTAAATCCGCAGAAGAGTATTGGCAATAGACACCTTAATTCACGGTTTGAATATTAAAATAGACTGCCACCGCGTATGAGAACATTACCAATTTATATCGATGTCAAACATTTACCGAAAGCCTTACCTGCATTGATTCTAACCCGCTCTATCGAGAGTATAACATTGGGTTCAGTGGAACAAATTACGATAAATTATAGTGACCGAGTCCTTAATTTAATGAATGAATTCGGAGATCGAAAGTCATACCATTGGCAACATTACCACTTCCCTTGAGAATAAAACGGCTGCGTTAATAGCTTCACCAATCGTATGATTCGGAACGACAAATGAGGATTCCGGGAGAAAATCCGGTGAACAGTATTGGCATTAGACACCTTATATCACGGCTTGAATATTAAACGAGAGCGCCAAGCCATTTGAGAACGATACAAATTTTTATCGTGTCAAACTTTTGCCGAAAGCCTTACCTGCGGTGAATCTTACCCGCTGTATCAGGAGTATAACATCGTGGTCAGAGATAGAAATTAGTCTTCATTTTTGGGACGGGCACCGTAATATCATGTATGAATAAGAAGATCGATGGTCAAACCGTTCGAGCTGGATACCACCTTGTTTGTGTATCGAACGGCTATGTCAATAGCTTCACCTATCCTGCGTTTCCGAGAGCCAAATCAAGTTTTCTGGGAGTAAATTCGTCGATATGTATTGGGAATAGACAGCTTAATTGACGGTTTGAATATTAAAGTATAGCGGCAAACCGTTTGAGAGCGTTATCAATTAGTATGATATCAAACGTCTTACCGAAGACCATACCCTCCGTGAATATCATCCGCGTCATCGTGAATATAACTTCGTCCTCAGCAATCGAAGATAGTATTCATTTCTGTCACGCACACTTTATCTTCATGTATGAATAAGAAGATCGAGGGTCAAACACTTCGAGAAAGTGACCACACACTTTGAGATTCAGACGGCTATGTCAATAGTTTCACCCAACCTGTGAATTCGAGAATAAAACCAGTTATTCCGTGAGTAAATCCGCTGAACAGTATTAGTAATATTGCTGGCAAAGTACACAGTCAAACCGCTGCAGAATGTTGCCTATTGGTAGAGAGCCAAACATTACACAGAGGGTCCTACTTTTCACGAACCTAACCCGCTGTGTCGAGAGTATACCTTCGTGATCAGATATACAATTTAGTATACATTTAGTGGCAGGCACCCTATCTTAATGTAGGAATTAGGCGATTTACTGTCAAAACCGCTTCAGACCGTTACCACCTGCTATGAGACGCGAACGGCTAAGTCAATAGCATCACCTGTTCTGCGTTCCTGTCTACCAAAACAGGGAGTAACGAGAGTAAATCCGCTGAACAGTTTTGGCAATAGACAGCTTACTTCACGGTACGAATATTAAAGCATATCATCAAACCGTTGCAGAACGTTACCTATTGCTATAGAGTCAAACTCTATGCCGAAGTGTTATGGTACCCGTGACTAAAATGTCTACTAATTTGTATCGCTGAACACAAAGTTATACCCTCGATGCTGCGGATTATGTGCTCTGAAGGTAAGGTACCAGGTAAAGAGTATGTCGTTATGCCCATTGGTAACGTTCTCAAACCGTTAGACGTTCTAATTTAATATTCATACCGTGATTTAAGGTGTCTATTGTCAATACCGTTCATCGAATTTCCTCCTGGAATACAAGGCTTGTCTCTCGGAATCACAAAAGTATGTCAAGGGATTGTCTCAGCCTTTCGACTTTCAAAGATGGTGGTAACGATCTGGAACAGATAGACGGTAGTTCTTCGAAATCGTATACTATGTCAAGGTGCGCGTCTCTAAAATGTATACGAATTTGTACCTCAGATTACGAAGTTATTCTCTCGATACCGCAGATTCGGAACTTGGAGGGTAATGTATTCGGTAAAACGTTTGACTTTATAGCAACTGGTAAGGTTCTCAAACGGATTGACGTTCTATTGTAATACTCAAACCGTGAATGAAAGTGTCTATTACCAATACCGTTTCGTCTATTTACTCACGGAATACCTGGTTTGACTTCGCAAAAGCAGGTTAGCTAAAGCTATTGACTTATCCGTTCGAACCTCAAGGTAGGTGGTAACGTTCTCGAACGGTTTGACACTCGACCTTTTAATTAATACATAAAGATGAGGTGCCCGTCACTAAAATGTATACTAATGCGTTTCTTTCTTCCGTGAAATGTTTGACTCTATAGCAATAAGTAACTTTGCATAACCTTGTGACTCTGTGCTTTAGTATTTATACCGTGAAATTGCGTGCCTAATGCCAATACTGTACTGCGGGTATAGACGCGGATTAACTGGTTTCACTCTTGGAGGCGTAGTATAGGTGAAGCCGTTAACTTAACCGTTCTAGTCTTGAAGAAAGTGGTAACGTCCCCGAAATGCTATACGGATGATATTTCTATTCGTATATGTAAGAAAGGTGCCCGTCATGCAAATGTATACTAATATTTTCTCTGAACACGAAGATAAACTCTAGGTGCAGCGGGTGAGGTTCGCAGAAGATTAGGTATTCGGAAGAAGATGGACTTTATACCAATTGGTAATTTTCGCCGTGTGTTTGAGGCACCAAATTAATATATATGCCGCTGAATGATATGGGATATTACCAATAGTTCTCGGGGGACTTTCTCCCAGAAAATCTGGTTTGACTCTCGGATTCACGGGATAGGTTAAACAAGTGATATAGCTGTGCGATTCTCTAAGTAGATGGTTACATTCAGAAAAGTTTTGACGCTCGATCTTCCAATGCATACATGTAATTAATGTGACCTTCTCTAAAATGTAAACTAATATGTTTCTCCGAATACGAAATTATGCTCTCGATCCAGCGGGTTAGCTTCTCGGAAAGTTAGGCATTCTGCAAGTAGAATGACTTTAAACCAGTTGGTTCCATTCATGGACGGCTTGACGGCCAGCTTTAATATTGAAACCGTGAATGAAGGTGTTTATTGCCAATTCTGTAGCGCGCATTTGCTACGGAATACTTGCTTTGACTGTTGGAATCTCAGGATAGGTAATGCTATTGACTTAGCTGTTCGTCCCTCAAAGACGGTGGTAACGTTCTCGGATGATTTGACTCGCGATTTTTCTAATCATACATGAAAATAATGTGTCCGTCAGCTAAAATGTCTACTAATATGTTCCTGTGAGCACAAAGCAAGACACTCGCTACAGCAAGCTGAGTTCTAGGAAGGAGAGGTATTCGGCAAAGGAATGACTACATACCATTTAGCAATGTTTTCCGACGGTTTGACTATCTATTTTAACACTCCAAGGGCGTATTAATGTGACTAGTGCGAATTCTCTGCTTCGCATGTTCTCCTATACTACCAGGTTTGACTCTCGTACACGCAGGTTATGTGCAGCTATTGATGTTCCTATGCCACACCCAAAGAAGATAGTTACGTTCTCGATCGGTTTGACTCCCGCTTTTGCTGCTCATACATCAAGCTCAGGTGTCCATGTGCTAAAATATCTACAAATTTGTTTGCGAGAACATTACGCAAGACACACGCTAGAGTGGGATAGGTTCACGGAAGGAATGGTTTCGGTAAAAAGTATGACTCCATAACAATTATTAATGTTCTCTGACGGTATGACACTCGAGTTTAATATTTGTAACGTGAATTAGCGGGTCTATTGCCAACACTGTTCAGCGGACTGATTCCCGGGATAACTAGCTTGACTCTCCGAATCACAGAATAGGTAAAGCTATTGAATTAGCTGCGCGACTCTCAAAAATGGTTATAACGAAATTAAATTGCGTGGCAGTAATTTGCTTCTCGAAACACGAAATTATACACTCGATTCGGCGGATTATTTTCTCTGAACGTTAGGCCCACGGTAGACATTTTGACTCTATACCAGTAGGTAACAATCCGCAACCGTTTGACATCTTACTTTGATTTTCGAGCAGCGAATTAATGTGTCCATTGCCAATACTGTTCAGCGGATTTATGCTAGGAATACATGATATGCCTATCGGAAACACTGGACATCTGAAGTTACGAACATAGCAGTTCCCATCTCATAGAAGGTCGTAACGGTCTTGAACGATTTCACAATCGATCATAAAATTCATACGTGTAATTAAGGTGACGTGACTAAATTGTATACTAATGTGATTCACTAAACTCCAAGATATACTCTCGATTCGGCGGGATAGCATCACGGTCGGTAAGGCAATAGGTAAAACGTTTGACTTCATGGGAATTGTTACGTTCTCACACGATTGTGACGCTGTATTTTAATATTCAGTTCGCGGATTAAGGTATTTTTTACCAATACTGTACAGCGCATTTACTCGGGGAATATCTGGTTTGACTTGCGGAGTCACAGGATGTACGAAGCTATTGACTTATTCGATGGAATCTCAATGAAGGTAGTAACATTCTCGAACTGTTTGACCCTCGATTTCCTTATTCCTTAATTAAAACTACTTGTCCGCCTCATGAAATGTATACTGATTTCTACCACTGGTCATCATGTGATACTCTCGATACTGGGCGTTAGGATTTCGGTGGGTATGGCCATCCGTAAAACGTTTGACTTTATACTAATTGGTAACATTATCATATGGATTCATGCTCTACAATAATATTCATACCGCGATAAAAGGTTTCCATGAGAAACAGTGTACAGCGCATTCACTCCAGGAATACCTGGTCTGGCCCTCGGAGTCACATGCAAATTCTAGCTATTGTCTTAGCTGTTGGGCTCTCAATGGAGCTGATATCGTACTCCAAAGGTTCGACTCTCGACTTTACTATTCGTACATGAAAAACAGTCGTCCGTCTGCCAAAATGTCTACCAATTAGATTCTCTGAGCACTAAGTATGATTAGCTACTGCGGGGTAGGTTCTAGGAAGGTAAGGTGTCAGGTAAATATTCTGCATTTGCACCAATTTGTTGTGTTCTCCTACGGCTTGACTCTCTACTTTAAGTTTAGACCGCGAAGTATGGTGTATATTGCCAGTACCGTAGAGTGGATTTAATCCCGTAGTACCTGTTTCGGCTCTCGGACTCATGGGATAGACAAAGCTATTAACTTAGCCGTTCGACTCCGAAAGAAGTCGGCATCTTTCTCGACCGGATTGACACTAGATTACCTAATTCGTACATGAAATTAAGGTGCCCGTCACTAATGTGTACACTAATATGTTACTCTGAAGACGAAACAGTATTCCAGATACGGCGGGTTAGATTGTCGAAAGATAAGGTCTTCGGTAGAATGTATGTCTTCATACGAATGCGTAACGTCCTACAAGGGTTTGACACTGTACCATAATACTCATACAGTGATTGAAGGTATGGATGTCCAGTACTGTTCAGCACATTTATTCCCGGAATACCTGGATTGAATTTCAGAATCACAAGATAGGTGATGCTATTTGCGTAGCTGTTTAACTCACAAGGAACCGTGCTCGAACGGTTTGACATGCGGTCTTCTATGCAATACATGAAATGATGGCGCCCATCGCTATAATGTATTCTAATGTATTTCTCTGAAAACGAAGACTACACTCTAGATGCAGCGGGTATGCTTCTCGGCAGCTAAGGCCTTCGGTAATGAGGATGTCTTCATACCAATATGTGTAGTTCTACAACAGTTCAACACTGTGGTTTAATATGCATACAGTGAATTTAGATGTCTTTTGCCAATACTGTCCAGTGGATTTTCCCCAGAAATACCTTGCTTGACTTTCGGTATCACAGGATATGTGAATCTATTAACTTACCCGATCGTCCATTTCAGAAGGGTGCAACGTTCACGAGCGATTCGACCCTCGATCTTTCAATTCATGCATGAAATTAAGGTGCTCGTCACTAAAATGATTACAAGTTCCAACCTCTGAACATGGTGTTATACTACCGATAGAGCTGATATCTCCTTCGGGCTGTAAGCTATTCTGTAAGAAGTTTAACCCTACACGAATATGTGATGTTCTACAACGGCTTGACGGCCTGCATTAATGTTCATACTGTGAATTGAAGTGTATATTGTCAATACTGTACAGAGAATTTACTCCCGGAATATCCGGTTTATCTTTTGGAATCATAGGATATCTGAAGCGCTGACTTAGCCGTTCGTCTCTCACAAAGGGTTGTATCGTTCTCAAACGGTTTGACTTCTGATCTACTAATTCATACAGGATGTTACGGTGCCGTCAATGAAATTAAGGCAATCATCTTTCTCTGATCACGAAGGTATACTCGCGATGAAGCTGGTGTGGATTGTGGAAGGTAAGGCCATCGTGAATACATTTGACCTTATACCAATTGGCAACGCTCTCAAACGGTTTGACACTCTACTGTAATATTCAAACCGCGAATTATGGTATGTATTGCTAAAGCACTTTGCCGGACTTTCTCCCGGAATTCCTGGTTCGACTCCCGGAACCTCGGGATAGGGTGAAGCCTTCTTCGAGAGACGAACGGCAAAGTCAATAGCTTCACCTATCATGAGATTCCGCGAGTCAAACCAGGTATTCCTGGAGTAAATCCGCTGAACACTGTTTGCAATTGGAGCCTTAAATGAATATACAAGCAGGCAGACAAACCGTCGTAAAACGTTACCAATTTCTATAAAGTCAAACATTTTACGCGAGACCTTACCTTCCGAGAACCTCACCCGCTTCATTGAGAATATAACTTCGCGTTCAGGGAAAGAAGTTAGTATTCATTTCAGTGATGGGCATCATTATTTAATGTATGATTTAGAACGCCGAGTGTCAATCCATTCGAGAACGATGCCACATTCTGTAGGAGACGGACGGCTAATTCAATAGCTTCACCTATTCCAAAATTTCAAGAGTCAGGCCATGTATTCCTGGAGTAAATCCGCTGAAGAGAATTGGCATCAGACACCCTATTTCAATGTGTAATATTGAGGTACAGAGTCAGTCCGTTTGCGAACGTTGCCAATTGGAATAAAGTGAAACGTTTTACTGAATCCCTTACCGTCCGAAAGCCTAACGCATTCTATCGAGAGTATAATATCGTGTTCAGAGGAACAGATTACTATACATTGTAGTGACGGGCACCTTAATTTTTTGTATGAATTGGAAGATCGATTGTCAATCCGTTCGAGAACGTTACCGCCCTCTTTGCGAGTCGAACGGATAAGTCAATAGCTACACCTAACCTGTGATTCCGATGGTCAAACCACGTAATCCGGCAGTAAATTCGCTTAAAAGTATTTTGTATCTGTATTCTACAGTCAAACCCTTGAAGATCGTTACATACTCGCATAGCGTCAAACCTGTTACCGAAAGCTTTCCCTTCCGAGAAGTTATCTCTCCGTATCAAAAGTAATACTTCGTGTCAAGGGAAACACATATGTGTACATGTTAGTGATGAGCACCATATTTCCATGTATGAATTACTAAATCAAAATACAGTCCGCTCGAGAAAGTTACCACCTTCTTTATTTGTCGACCGGCTAAGTCAAATGGTCAATACATTCTGTGAATCGGAGAGTCTAACGAGATATTCTGGGTGTAAATGCGCTGTACAGTTATGGCAGTAGACAACTTAATTCGCGGATTGGAAATTAAAATGGAGCGATACACCGTGTGAGAACGTTACTATTGCTATAAAGTCAAACATTCTACCGAATGCCTTACCATCCGAGAAGCAACCCTTCCGTATCGAGAGGTTGGTTCCTTTTTTAGAGGAACTCATTAGTATACAATTTAGTGGTGGCACGTGAAATTCATGTATGAATAAGACTATCGAGAGACAAAGCGTCCGATAACGTTACCACCTTCTGTGAGAGCTGATCAGCTAAGTCAATAGCATCACCCCTCCTGCGTTTCCTTGAATCAAACCAGCTATTCCGGTAGTATAGCTTCACCAGTTCTGCTATTCCAAGAGTCATGCGAGGTATTCCTTGTGTAAATTCGCTGTACACCATTGGCAATGGACACACTAACTCTCGGTATTAATATTAAGGTACAGCGTCAAACCGATTGAGAATGCTATTAACAGGAATAACGTAATACTCTTCAACGGATGCTTACCTTCCGAGAATATAACCCGCAGTGTCCTCGGTATAACTTCCTGGTCATAGAACCAATTAGTAAACATTTTAGTGGCGGGCCCGCTAGTTTGATATATGAAATAGAAGATCCAGTGTCAAACCGTTCGAGTACGTTACCACCTTCTTCGAGAGTCGAACGGCTGCGTCAATAGCTTCATCTGTATTCGTGATTCCGAGAGTCAAGCCTGGAATTCCAAAAGGAAATCCGCTGAACAGTATTGGCAATGGACACCTTAGTTCACGGTATGATTGTCAAAGTAGAGTGTCAAACCGTCGGTGAACATTACAGGTAGGCATAAAGTCATTCTTTCTATAGATTACCATAACTTCCGACAACATAACTGGCAGCAGGGGGTGTGTTGCTTTGTATTCAGTGAAACAAATTAGTACACACATAAGTGTTGGAACTCTTAATTTCATGTATGAATGAGAGGATCGCTAGGCAAACCGTTCCAGAACGTTACCAACTTCTTAGAGAATCGCACATGTGTGACAATAGCTTCACATATCCTGCGATTCGGAGAGTCAAACCAAGTATTCCGGGAGTAAGTCCGCTGGACAGTATTGGCAATAGACTCCTCAATTCTCAGTTTGACTATTAAAGTAGAGCGTGAAACCGTTTGCGATCGTTACTAATTGGTATAAAGTCAAGCGTTTGACTGCAGGCCTTACACTCTGAAAACCTAACCCGCTGTATCGAAATTATAACTTCGCATTCAGAGAAACATATTATAATACATGATAGTGTCGCGCACCTTATTTTCATGTATGATTTAGAAGATCGAGTGTCAAACCGATCGCGTACGTTACCACGTTCCTTGAGAGTAGAACAGCTAAGCCCATAGCTTCACTTATCTTGTGATTCCGAAACTTAAACCGGATATTCCGGGAGAAAATGCGCTGTACACTATTGGCAATAGACTCGCTAATTCGCGTTATAAATATTTAGGTAATGAGGCAAACCGCCGGAGAAGATTATCAATTAAAATAAAGTAATTCTTTTTACCCAATACAATACCTTCCGAGAACCTGTACCACAATATCGAGTGCCTAGCTGAGAGTTCACTGAATGAAATTAGTAGACATTTAAGCAGACGGATTACTTATTTTCATTTGTGAAAAGAATATGGGAGAGCCAAATCGTTCGTGAACGATCCCAACTTCTTTATGAGTCTAACTACTAACTCGATAACTTCACCTATCACGCTATTCCGATAGGCAAACCAGGTATTCCGAGAATCAGTCAGCTTTCCGGGAGTAAATCCACTGAACAGTTTAGGCAATAGACACCATATTTCACGGTATATATACTACAGTGCAGAGTCCATCCGTTGTTGAACGATACTAATTGGTAGAGAGCCGAACTTATTACCAAATGCCATACTTACCGGGAACTTAACCCGCTGTCGCGAGTATGCCGCTTAATGTGCACGGAAAAAAATACGCATATATTTTAGCGGACGAACACCGCATGTTTGAGAATAAATATCAACATCTATAGTCATAGCGTTCGAGAACGCTTCAACCTTCTGTGAGAGACGAACTGCTCCGAAAGTCAAACCTGGTATTCAGCGAGGAAACCAACTGTTCATTATGGTCATTAGATACCCTATTTCACGGTATAAATATTGGAATACTCAGTCAAATCTTTGTAGCACGTTACCTATTGGTATAGGGTCAAACTTTGCACAGAACGCCTTTCTTTCGGGAAGCTGACCCGCTGTATGGGGAGTATAAGTTCGTGTTCGGAGATGAAAATTATTTGGCATTTTAGTCACAGGCACCTTAATTTCATATATGAGCTGTAAAGATCGAGGGTCAAAACGTTCCAAAAATTTGCCACCATCTTTTAGAGTCGCACATCATAGTAGCTAGCTTCGGTTAACCCGTGATTCCCTGAGTCGAACCAGTTATTCCAGGAATAAATTCGATGTACATTATGGGCAATAGACACCTTATTTCACGGATGGAATACTATAGTCCGGAGTCACACGTTTGTAGACCGTTACACATTTCGATAATGTCGAAAGTTTTACAGAAAACTTTACCCTCCGAGAACATAACCAGGTGCATGTAGAGTATTACTCTATTAAATTAGTAAACATTGCAGTGAAGGGCACCTTAATTTCATGTATGAATTAGAAGATTGAGAGCCGAACCGCTCGTGAAAATTGCCAGCTTGTGTGAGCTATGAACGGTTAAGTTAATAGCTTCACATATCCCGAGATTCCGAGAGTCAAACCAGGTATTCCGGGAGGTAATCCGCTGA
Organism: Lasioglossum baleicum; assembly: GCF_051020765.1. Lineage (NCBI taxonomy): Eukaryota > Metazoa > Arthropoda > Insecta > Hymenoptera > Halictidae > Lasioglossum > Lasioglossum baleicum. The sequence goes on along the minus strand of NW_027469873.1, from coordinate 30,644 downwards.
ACCCTGTTGGGAATGGACACTTTAATTCTCGGTATTAATGTTAAAGTAGAGCGTCAAACCGTTTGTGAACTTTACCAATTCCTACAAGGTCAAACATTTTATGGAAAGCATTACCGCCCGAGAAGCTAACCCGCCGTACCGAGAGTATAGCTTCCTGTTCAGAGAAACCCATTAGTATATATTTTAGTGCCGGGACCATGCATTCATGTATGAATTAGAATATCGATTGTCAAGCCGATCGAGAATGGTACCACCCTCTATGACTGTCGCACAGCTATGTGAGTACCTTCTCCTATCCCGTTATTCCGATAGACAAACCAGGTAATACGAGGGTAAATCTGCGGAAGATTATTGGCAACAGATACCTTAATTCTCAGAGCGAATATTAAGGTACTGCGTCAAACCACTGTAGAACGATACATATCCGAACAGATTCAAACTTTTACCAAAGGCCTTACCTTCCGAAAGGCAAATCCTCTATATCTAAAGTATAACTTCGTTTTCAGAGAAATAAGGTAATATGCATTTTACTCACGCGCATCATAATTTCATGTACGATTTAAGAAATCGAGGGTCAAAACTTTCCAGAAAGTTGCCACCCTCTTTGTCAGTCGAACGGCTAAGTCAGTAGCTGCACCTATCCTATGGTTAGGAGAGCCAAACCAGATATTCCGGGAGTACATTCGCTGAAAAGTATTGGAAAAACATACCATAAATCACGGTTCGAATAATAATATAGAGCGTCACGCCGTTAGAATACGTTACCAGTTGCTATTTAGTCAAGCGCTTTACGGGTCGCCTTACATGCGGAGTTAGCTAACCCGCCGTATCGAGAGAATAACTTATTTTCAGGGAAAGAAATTAGTCACCTTTTCTGAGACGAGGGCCTTAATTTCATGTGTATATAAGAAGATAGAGTGTCAAACCGTTCGCGAACGGTGCCTCCTTCTGTGAGAGACGAACGGCTCTGTCCATAGTCTTATGGATCCTGCGATTCCGAAAGTCAATCCAGGTATTCAGTGAGTAAGTCCGCTGTATTGTATTGGCAATAGATACCATAATTCGCTGACAGAATATTAAAACAGAGGGTCACACCGTATGAAAACGTTACCAATTGCTATGAAGACAAATGTTTCACCGAATGCCATACCGTACGAAATGCTAACATGCCGTATCGAGAGCATAATTTCGTTTCAGGTGAAACAAATTAGTACACATTTTAGTGGCCGGCTCCCTGAATTTCATGTATGAATTAGAAGATCGATAGTCAAACCGTTCGAGAACGATATCACCTTCTGTGTGGGACCAACGGCTGATAGCTCCACCTATCCTGTGATTCAGAGAGTCAAACCAGGTATTATTGTAGTAAGACCGCAAAAGTGTTTTGGCAATAGACACTTTAATTCACAGATTGAATATTAAAGCACAACGTCAATCCACTGTTGAACGTTAGCTATTGGTATAAATTTAAAAACTCTGCGGATAGCCGTACCTTCGGAGAAGATAACTCGCGGCTTAGAGGATATATCGTCGTGTTAACAGAAAGAAACTAGTATTCACTTCAGTGACGGCCACCTTATGTTCGTGTATGAATTAGGAGATCGATGTTGTAAACGTTCGAGAACGTTACCACTCTCTTTGTGAGTTGAACGGATGAGTCAATAGCTCCATCTATCCAGTGATTTCGAGAGTCAAACCTGGTAATCCGAAAGTAAGCCCGATAACCAGTGCTGGCAATTGACACCATAACTCACAGTTTGAATATTAAAGTAGAGCGTCAAACCGATCGAAAACGTTACCAACAAGTATAATGCCAAAAGCTTTATAGAATAACCTATAGTCCTGGAAACCATCGCGTCGTATCGAGGGTATAACTTCGTGTTTAGAGACACACATTAGTGTAAATTTTAATGGCGGCTCCTTAATTTCATCAATGAATATTGTGATCGAAGGTCAAACATTTCGGGAAAGATACAAAAAAAAAAAAAGGAAAGTCAATAGCTTCATTCATTTCGGAATCACAGGATAGCAGATGCTATTGTCTTAGCCGTTTCACTCTCAGCGAACGTGGCAAAGGACTCAGCGGTTTGTCCCGAGATCTTCTAATTCATTCACGGAACAATGGGGCCCGTCTATATTATGTATACTAATGTGCATCTCTGGTCACGAATTAATACTCTCGATGCATTGGGTGAAGTTCGCGGAAGGTGAGGCTTTCGGTAAAACGTTTGACTTTATGCTAATTAGTAACGATATAAAACGGTTGGCAGCTCTACATTAATATTCAGACCGTGAATTAAGGAGACTATTGCCAATACTGTTCAGCGGCCCAAGTTCAGGAATACCAGGTTTGACTCTACCAACCACAGGATAGATGCAGTCATTGGCGTAGCGGATGGTGTCTAACAGAAGGTGGCAACGTTCCCGAGCTGTTTCACGCACGACATTCTAATATATACATGACGTTAATGTCCCCATCACTGAAAATAATACTAATTTCCTTCTCAGAACCCGATGTTATGGTCTCGTTGGAGCCGTTCAGGTTCGCGGAAGAATACGCCTTCGGTAAACGTTTTACTTTGTACAAATCGGTATCGTTCCCAAACGGCTTGACGCGCAGTTTTAATACCCAAGCCGTGAATTATGGCGACGGTTGCCCACACTGTTCATTGGATTTATTCGCGGAATACCTGGTTTAGCTCTGGGAATCACAGTATAGGTGAAGCTATTGACTTAGCCGTTCGTCTCTTACAAAAGGTGTGCAACGATCTCGAGCGTTCTGACCATCAAAGTTCTACTACATACATGAATTTAATGTTGACGTCACTAAGATGTATACTAACTTGCATCCTTCCACACGATGGTATACTCTCGATACAGCGGATTTGATCCTCGGAAGGTAAGGCCTTCGGTAAAACATTTGACCCCTATACGCATATGTAACGTTCTACAACGATTTGACATTGCACTTTAATATTCATACCGTGAATTTAGGTGCGCTTTGCCAATCCTGTTCAGCGCATTTTCTCCTGGGACACCTCGCTTTAATTACGGAACCACAGGATAGGTGATGCTATGGACCTAACGCTGCGTCCCTCAAAGCAGGTGGTAACGATCTCGAACAGCTTGTGACTCGATTTTGCTGTTCATACACGAATATATATTCATATGGTGTCCGTCTGCTCAAATGTCTAATAATTTGATTCCACTACCACTATGAAAGACACTCCCTACTGCGGGTTATGCTTCTCGGAAAGTAATGCCCTCGGTCAATTTTTCGTCCATATACCAATTGGTAACGGTCTCAAACGGCTTGGCGATCTACTTTAATATCAACCCGTGATATAAGGTGTACATTACTAATACTGTTCAGAGGATTGACTGCCCGAGTATCTGGTTCAGCTGTCGGAATCACAGGATCGCAGAAGCTATTGCCTTAGCCGCCCCACTGTCAGGGAACGTGGTAAAGCTCTTGAACGGTTTGACCCTCTATCTTCTCCCCCATACGTTGAACCAAGGTACGCGTCACTAGAATGTCTACTAATTTGTTCCTCTGAACACGGAGTTATACCATCGATACAGCTGGTTAGGCTTTCGGAGTGTGAGGTCTCCAGTAAAACGTTCGGCTTTATACAAATTGGCAACGCACCCAAACAGTTTGGCGCTCTTCATTAATATTCAACCCGCGAACTAATGTGTCTATTGCCAATACTGTTCAGCGGATTTACGCCCAGAATAGCTGCTTATGCGAATGATATCACAGGTTAGATGAAGTAATATCGAGGACTTGTAGTTGTACACGGCAGCTCGAAGCGGCATTACTGTATGGTTCAAGTCAATTCCTTTCCCTAGATTTAGTACCATATGCATTCTGTCACAGTTTTCTATTTATTTATACATACTGCAATTTACTGTTGTTATATTTTCGTTCTTGTTCGAAATCTTCAATTTTTATGTAAAAAAATTGTATTTCTTGGTAAAAGTGCCTTTGAGATTAGTTGAGTATACGTTTATGACATTTTCTTGTTAAAAATATTGTTATTTTATATGATTGTCTTTATGAGTACTTACGCATCCCGTGCGACAAGACAAAAGAGGACTTGCCACTGTGTTCTGCAGATCGCCGCGACTATACTAGCTTGTCTTCGTTAATTTCTTTAACCATGGTATCGTAACGTATGCATTATGTTCGCTTTTCTGCTTAATTCTACATATCGTTATTTACTGTTAGGATATACTCGATTTCTCACAAAATTCCAATTGATAATTTTAAAAATTGTATTTCTCAGTAACATTCTATGTAGAAATAGTTGAGTGTACGTTTATGCCAATATTTTGTTATACATATTGTTATTTTATACGCTTGTCTGTATATGTACCTACGGTTCCTGCATGCCGCGGCTGGAATTATGCTGTAGTTACGTTCACGTGATCGGAGCGGCACTACTCGATGGTCTTCATTAATTTACTTAACCCCGATTTTGTACCGTATACATTTTATCCCAGTTTTACATTTACTTATGCATACTGTAATTTACTGTTGTGATATTTTCGATTTTTATTTCGTAATTTTCAATTTTAGTTTTAAAAAATTGTACTTCCCAGTAATAGTGTCTTTGGAATTAATCGAGTATTCGTTTATGACATAATTCTGTTAAACGTATTGTTATTTCACCTGATTGTCTCTATGCGAACCTACGGTGCCAGTGTAACACGACTGGCGATGTCTTGTACTTGCGTACGGCAGAGCAGAGCAGCAGTACTGTGTGATCTTCGTTAATTTCTCTAACTTAGATATTGTACCGCAGGCATTTTTTCCAGTCTGTATTTATTTATATATTCCGTGATTTGCTGTTACGATATCTTCGATTTTCATCGATATTTTCAATTTTTCGTTGAAAAAATTGTGTTTAATTGTAAAAGCATCTTTGGAATTTGTTTTGTTTACATTTATGACGTTATTATGTTGACCATATTCGTATTTAATATGATTGTCTGTATACGTACTTATGCTGCTGGAGGGAAACTAATGGCGATGTCCTGTATTTGCGTACGACAGATCGAATCGGCACTACTGGAGGGCCGCAGTTAATTTCGATAAACTTAATTTCGTATGGTATGCATTTAATCCCGGGCATCCATTTATTTAATCATACAGTAACTTACTGCTTTCATATTTTCGATTTTTTTTCAAAATTGTCAATTTTCAATTTTTAGAGTTGTATTCCTTAATAATATTGTCTTTTGAGTTAGTTGAGGATACGTTTACGATAATGTTATGTTAACCTTATTGTTATTTTATATGATTGTCTGTGTACATACCGAGTCTTCCAGTGCGACACGACTGGAATCACCTCGTAGATGTGTCGGTAGATCGGAACGATGCTATTGTATGGTCTTCTTTAATTTCTACAACCTGGATATTATACTGCTGAGACTATTTTGCAGTCTTCCTTGTACTTTAACTAACTGTAATTTACTGATATGATATATTCAATGTTTCTCAAAATTTTCAATTTTTGGTTTAAAGGATTGTGTTTCATAGTAACAGTGCCTTTGGCATTAGATGAGTGTACGCTTATGTTAATGTTTTGTTAAACTTATTCTATTTTTACACGATGGTCTGTATATATACCAACGCTGTTTGAGGGACACGACTGTCGTGGTGCTGTAGTAGCGTAGGGCAGAACGAAGCGGCACTGCTGAATGGTCTACCATATTGTCTTTAACCTTCATTTTGTAACGTATGCATTTTTCCCAGTTTCCCATTTATATATACTTACAATAATTTACTGTTATGATATTTTCGATCACTTTCAAAATTCCCAATATTTAATTTCAAGCGTTACATTTTTTGGAAAAATTGTCATTGAAATTGGTTAAGTGTACGTTTATACCGATATTTTGTTGAATTTGTTGTTGTATAATGCGATTGTCTGTACGCGAACATACGCTGCAGCAACGACACGTCTGGAGTGTTATTCCAGTTGCGTACGGTAGATCTGAGAGACAATACACTATGGTCATTGTTAATATGATAAACCATAATAATGTGGCGTAAGAATTCTTTCTCAGTTTTCTATTTACATCTACATACTCTAACATATAGTTATGACATTTACGATTTTTTTCATAATTTCCAGGCTTTCATTACAAAAATTGTATTAATGAGGAAACTTGTCTATTGAATGAGTTGAGTGTAAGTTTATAACATTATTTTATTATACTTATAGTTATTGTTTATGATTGTCTGTATACGTACCAACACTAGCGATACTACACGATAGAAGTTATTTTGTATTTGCATTCAACAGGTCGAAGCGAAACTACTAGTTGTTCCTCGTTAATTTCATAACCAGGAATATGTGTCGTAAGCATTTTATCCCAGCCATCCATTTATTAACACATACTGCAATTTACTCTTACGATATTTTCGATTTGTTTCATTACTTCCAGTCTTTATGTTCAAAGACTGTATTTTTTTTGGAAAATTGTCTATGGAATTCGTTGGGTTTATATTTATGACAGTATTGATTTCTGCTTCTTCTTATTTTATATGATTCTCTGTATTCGTACCTCGCTTACTGCACGACACGTGTGGAGTGTTCTTGTAGTTGCGATTGGTATATCGGAGCGACACTACTCTATGAGCTTCGTTAATTTCTTCAACCATAATATTGTACCGTATGAATCTCTTCACAATCTTCCATTTATTTATACATGCTGTATATTACGGTTATGCTATTTTCGATTTTTTCATAATTTCCAGTTTTTAAATTAAAAATTTGTACTTCTTGCTTAAAGTGCCTTTTCAATTGGATAAGTCTACATTTATGCAAATATTTTGTCTAATTTTCTGTTGTATAATATGATTGTCCGAACACAAACCTACGCTTCTGCAGCACCACGAATGGAGTGGCCTTGTACTTGCGTTCGGTAGGTCGGAGCTACTCGACTCTATGGTCTTTGTTAATTTCAATACACTCAATATAGTACCGTAACCATTCATTTGCAGTTTCCTGTTTATTTCTATGCATTTGATCCCAATTTTTACTTTATTTATACATTCTGCAATTTACTGTCCTAATATTTTCGATTTTCTTCCAAATTTTCAATTTTTATTATAAGAAATTCTGTTTCCTAATAAAAGTGTCGTTGTAATTACATGGGTGTACGCTTATGTCATTTATTTGTTGCATACTGCTATTTTATATGACATTCTGTATGCGAACCTATGTTCCCGGACCAACACCACTGGCGAGAACCTGCAGTTGCGAGCGCCAGATGGCAGCGGCTCTACTGGATGGTCTTTGTTTATTTCATTATCCATAATATTGTGCCGTATGTACTTTATTGGGATTGTCTATTCATTCCTACATACTGCATTTTACTGTTATGATTTTTTCAATTCCTTACTTAATTCATAAATTTAAATACAAGGACCTGTATTTTTTAGTATACGCCCCTCTTAAATTTGTTGAGTTTATGTTTATGACAATACCTTGTTAAGATTTTTTCATTTTACACGGTTGTCTGTATACGTCCCTTCGGTGCTGTAGCGACACGGCTGAAATGGTCTTGTAGTTGCGAACGCCAGATCGAAGTGGCATACCGCATGATCTTCGTTAACCTTTTCAACCACAGTATTGTACCGCATGCAATCTTCCGCAAATTTCTATATAATTCTGCATACTGCAATTTACAGTTATGATATTCCGACTTTTTTCATAACTTCCAAATTTAATTTAAAAAATTATATTTCTGAGGAAATCTTTCTTTGGAATTAGTTAATTGTTCTTATATGATAATAGTTTGTCATATCTTACGTTATTTTCTCATGGTCTGTATACGTAACTGCGATGCCGGAACGAGACGACTGGCGTCGCAATGCAGTTGCGTAGAGCAGATTGGAGCGGCACTACTCGATGGTATTTGTTAATTTCTTTAACCTTGATATAGTACCGTATGCATTCCATCTCTGTTTTCTGCTGATGTGTACATACTGTAATTTACTGCTACGATATTTTACATTTTTTTTCAAAATTTCAAATTTTCAATTTCAGAAATTGTATCATACATGAAGAGTGCCTTTGGAATTAGTTGAGCATACGTTTGTGACAATATTTTGATATATTCCTTGTTATTTTATATGATTATCTCCATTTGTACCTTGGCTGCCGGCACGACACTACTGGAGTCGTCTTGTAGGTGCGTTCCGTAGACGTGTGACGGTAGCTAAACTCCAGCCGACATATCAATCGACGCATCGCCAAGACAGCAGCCGTAACAAAATCAACCAAGAGCAGACGGCACGTGGCAAGAAATCGCTTACTCAACCAGAAAATTATAATATAAAAACCGAGCACAAACAAATAAAAGAGTTCTATATTATACCTCAAACGGAATGTTTCCGCATTCCTATACCTATCCTGAAATCCTACGTTAAATATTCAAACTCGTTCAACATCGGCATTACACTTATTTTATGAAATGAGTATTAATATAAGAAACCTACTTTCTTTTAGAAAGAGGGCTCTTCCACCAAGGTTGAAGACCCGCCCATTTATATTTTATATCAATACTTGCCACGTATTTCCCCGTGACAAGATTGGTTTATATTTCATTTCAATACTTGCCACGTATTTCCCCATGACAGACGGGAACCGCACTACTCAATGGTCGTCGGAAATTTCTATTGCCGTGATATTGTACCGTAAGCATTTTTTCCCAGTTTTCAATCTACTTATAAATACTGAAATTTAATATTATGATATATTCGATACGTTTCAGAATTCTCACTCTTTATTTTGTAAAATTGTATTTCTTTGTAAAAGTTCCTTTCGAATTGGTTGAGCTTACTCTTGTAACAGTATTTTGTCAAGCTTGTTGTTATTTTGTACTATTGTCTGCATTTGTACCAATCCATCCGGGGCAAGACGACTGTCGAGTTCTTGTAGTTTTACACAGCAGCTCGAAGACCCATTACTGTACGGTATCAGTCAATTCCTTATCCATGATTTTGTACCACATGCATTCTGTCATAGTTTTCTATTTATTTATAGATACTGCAATTTACTGTTGTGAAATTTTTGTTCTTCTTCGGAATTTTCAACTTTCATGTAGGGAAATTGTATTTCTTAGTAAAATTGCCGTTGAAATTAGTTGAATGTATGTTTACGACATTTTCCTGTTATGAATATAGTTATTTCATATGTTTGTCGGTACACGTACCTACGCATCCAGGACGACACAGTTGGCGTGGTCCTGTAGTTTCGTCCAACAGATCAGGGCGCCATTATTGGATGGTCCTCGTTAATCTCTTAACCATGACTTTGTGCCGTATGCATTTTATCCCAGCCTTCCATTTATTAACACACAAGGTAATTTAATGTCTTGATATTTATGATTTTTCTTGAAATTTCAGTTTTTATTTTAATAAAATTATATTTCTTAGTAAAACCGTTCCTGGAATTAGGTGAGTATAAGCTTATCACAATACTTTGATGAGCTTGTTGTTATTTGGTATGATTGTCTGTATTCATACCTACGATTCCGGTGCGACAGTGCTGTGGTAGACTTGTAGTTGCGTATGGTACATCGGAGCAACTCTAATGGATGGTCTACTTTAATTTCTATAACCTTGAACTTGTACCACCTCCTCCCACCTTTGCTATTTACTTCTTTGTAGTGTAATATATTGCTGTGATTTCTTCGATTTTGTCTGAATTTTTACTCACTAATTTCAAAAATTGTATTTTTTTTTTTTAAAGAGCGCCTTTGGAATTACTTGAGTGTACGTTTACGACCATACCTTGTATAATTTGATGTTACATTGTCTGAATGTTTCTATATGTACCTACTCTCCCGGAGCGACACGACTGAAGTGGGATGGTAGTTGGTTGCGTTATATCGGATTGTCGGGATACGGTACTTGACCGCATGCATAGCAGCGCACAGGATCGACACGATCGGATTGTACTTGTAGTTACGGACACTATTTCGGAACGACACTACTGCATGGCCTCTGTTAATTACTTTTGCCTCGGTTTTGTACCGTATGTATTTTCCCCATTGTCCTACTTATTTATGCAAACTGTAGCTTACATTTATGATATATTCGATTTCTGTCAAAACTTTCAATTTTTAATTTAAAAAATTTTTATTTTTTAGGAAAAGTGTGTTTAGAATTTGATGAGTGTACGCTTATGACAATATGTTGTTGAATAGTTAGTTATTAGATATTATTGTCTACATATGTACCTACGCTGCCGGAGCGACAGCAATGGATTCGTCTTGTTGTTGCGTTCGCTAGGTGGGAGCGACAAATGCTGTATGGTTTACGTTAATTTCATTAACCATGATGTACTACCGTATGCATTCCTTCGCATTCTTCCATTTGTATATATATATTGTAATTTACTGTTTTATTACTTACGAATTTTTCCATTATTCCCAATTTTTAATATGAATCATTGTACATATTATGAAAAGTGTCTTCGAAATCAGTTGAGTGTTCGCTTATGTCATCAGTTTTCTATATTTGTTGTTATTTTAAACGATTTTGCATGTACGTACCAGCGCTTCCGGAGCGACACGGGTGGAGTTCTCTTGCAGTTGCGTTCGGAATGTCGGTGGGATAGTGCTGTATGGACTTTGATAATATCTTTGACCTTGATATTGTACCGTGTGCATTATTTCTCTGTATTTTGTTTATGTCTACATACCGTAATTTACTGTTGTGGTATCTCCAATTCTTTGCAAAATTTTCAATTTTTTGTTTAAAAAATTGTATCTATCAGTGAAAGTGTCTTTGGAATTAGTCGAGCGTACGTTTATGCCAATATTATGATGAAACTTATTTTTATTTTACATAAGTGTCTTTATACGTACATACGCCTCTGGAGCGACGCGCCTGTTACGGTTTTGCAGGTGCGTTCTGCATATCGGACCGACACTACGGTATTATCTTCGTTAATTTCTCTAACCTTGATATTGTGCCGAATGCATTCTCTCGATATTCACTATGTATTACTACATTCTGTGATCAACTGTTATGATTTTTCCGATTTTATTCAAACCGTCCAATTTTTTATTTCAGAAATTGTATTTTATAGAAGTGAAAATATCACAGCAGTATCATTCAGTATGTACAAATAAACGAAAAACAGGGAAAAAATTCTTACTGCACAATATCATGGTTAAAAACATTATCGAAGACCGCCAGCAGTGTCGCTCCGATCTGCCGTACGCAACTGCAAAGCCAGTACAGCCGTGCCTTTCCGGAAGCATAGGTGCGCATACAGGCAACCGTATGAAATAACAGTATGTATAGCAAAATATTATCATTATCGTTCACTTAACTAATTCCAAAGATACTTTTAATAAGAAATGCAATATTTTAAATAAAAATTGTAAACATCGGAGGATATCGTAAGAGTAAATTACGGTATTCCTAAATCAACAGAGAATTCCGAAAGACTGAATATTGAACAACATTGTTTTCAAAGGAATTAACGACGAACATCCAGTTGTGCCGCTTCGATCTGCCGTACGCGACTACAAGACCTCGCCAGTTGTGTTGCTCCGGCTGCGTGGACAACTGTACGGGCAATAATGTAAAACTACGATAGGTTTAGAATAATATCTCGTCAAACGTACGCTCAACAAATTCCATACACACTTTTTCTAAGAAATACAGTTTTTGAAATTGAAGACTTGAAGTTATTAAACAAATCGAAAATATCCTAAAATTAAATTGCTGTATGTAGAAATGAATAAAATCCAGCCTATCAATGCTTATGCTACGTTGGTAAGGACAAAGAAGAAACAAGGGCCATACGCTATTGCCGCTTCCGATCTGCCTACGCAACTACAACGCATCTACATTCGTGTCGCACCGGCAGCGTAGGTACGTGTACTGGCAATCAAATAATACAGGAAACAAATTGTCCAAAATAATGTCTCAAACGTACATTCAACTAATTCCATAGACACTTTTACTATATAGAAATTTGTGAATTTAAATATTAGAAAATATGAGGAAAACAGAACATATCAAATCAGTAAATAACAGTATGTATAAATTAATGGAGGACTGGTAAACAATGCATTCGGTACAATATTACGGTTAATGGAATTAATGGTGAGCATAAAATATGTCGCATCTTACGTACGCAACGACAAGAGCACTTCAGCCGTGTCGATCGGCTGCGTAGGTTCGTATAGTGACAAACGAATAAAATAACGAATAGGTTTCACGAAATATTGCCGTAATTGTACATTCAACTAATTAGAAGGACTCTTTTTATATGAAACACAAGTTTCTATATAAGAAACTGAAGATTAGAAAAAAGGAACTAAACTATCATTACAGTAAGTTACAGCATATATAAATAAATGGAAGACTGGGAAACAATACATACGGTACAGTATCATGGGTAGATAAATTATCGAAAATCATGCTGCAGTGTCACACCGATATGCCGAATGAAACTGCAAGACCACTCTATTCGTAACGCCCAGGAAGCATAGATACGTATACAGACAATCATGTAAAATAACAATAAGTTTAACAAAATAATGTCATAAACGTGCACTGAACTAGATCCAAAGACACTTGTATTCAGAAATACAATTTTTTCAACTAGCAATAGACAATTTCGAAGAAAATTGTAATGGCCATATCAGTAAATTGCAGTATTAGCATATAAATATAAAAATGAGAAAGAATTGCTTGCGGTTCATAATCATGTGTTATGAAATTAACGGAGACCATACAGTGGTGTTGCTAGATCTGCCGAACCATCATTCACTGTTCGAATTTTATAGCAGGAGGTCAAGCCGTAGTCGAACTTTACCCATTCGTATACAGTCCAACTTTTTACCGTAGGCCATTCCTTCCGAGAAGCAAGCCCGCTTTATTGAGGGCATAACTTCGTGTTCCGAGAAGCAAATTAGTAGACATTTTAGTGACGGGCACCGTAATTTCGTGCATGCATTAGAAGATCGGAACACAGACTGATCATGAACTTTAGAGCCCCCTTTGAGAGTGGAACGGCCAAGTAAATAACTTCACCCATCCCGTGATTCCGAGAGTCAACCCAAGAAAACGGAGAAGTAAGTCCTCTAAACAGAATTGGGAGTTGACACTTTATTTCGCAGTTCGAATATTAATATAGAGCGTCAAACCGTTGGAGAACGTCACCAATTGGTATAGAGTCAAACGCTTCACCGATGAACTTACCCTCCGAAAACCTGGCCCGCTGTATCGACAGTACAGCAGCGTGTTCAAAGGAACGAATTAGCATGCATTTTAGTGATGATCACCTTAATTTCGTGTACGAAACAGAAGATCCAGTGTGCAAAAGTTACCACCATCTTTGAAGGTCGAACGGCTAAGTCTATAGCTTCACTTATCCTATGATTCGAGAGCCAAACCTGGTATTCATGGAGTAAATGCTCTGAAATGTATTAGCAATAGACTCCGTAATTCACGGTATGAATATTAAAGTGGCGGGTCAAACCGTTTGCGAACGTTATCAATTTCTACGAAGTCAAACATTTTACCGAAAGCTTTAGCGCCCCAGAAGATAACCCGCTGTATCTGGAGTATACCCCGCAGGGGCTGCGGTGGGCCTTCTGGTTCATTTGCAGTATGGGTATGACGAACCCACGGTGCCCGAGTCGGCCGAACCTAGGCCGAGGTGAGCAAGCACCTCATTCAGGAAGTAAGGTGTCCTTACGAGGGGTATGACCCGTACGGCCCTGCATTCACTGGTACCTCGGGAACCGGTTCGAGCCCTGGGGCGGGCGGGCCTTGGTCCGTCCTCCCCGCCGGTTGCTTGGGTTGACCTCGAGGGGGCAGTGGTAAGCCCATATCGCGGGTTAGGGGACCCCGTCTTCGGGCGGGTGATCCTCCACGGGTGAGCGGCGTGAGATCTGCTCGGGTACTGGCCTGCCAGAGTCAGTAGGGATTTAGAAAGGTCCCGGCCTACCCAAGGTTGGCTCGTAGGGCTTGCAGTCTACGAGCTGATTGGTAGGTGTGTGGTAAGGTGCGCCACACACTGCGCTCATTGGTCGTATCCCAATCCCGCGCCCATGGGGGCCGTGTGGATTGAGCCATCGTGGCAGGTGCCGCACGTAAAATCATCGACACTCGTTGTATCTGGAGTATAACTCAGCGTTCAGAAAAAGAAATTATTCTCCATTTTAGTGCCGTGAACTTAGATTTCATGTAAACCGATCTAGAACATTAGCACCCTCTCAGAGAGTCGAACGGCAAGGTCAGTAGCTTCAGCTATCCTGTGGTTCTAGGGGTCAAAGCAGGTAGTCCGGGAGTAAAGCCACTGAACAGTATTGGCAGTAGACACCGTAACGAACGGTATGCTTAATAATGTAGAGCGTCTATCCGTCTGAGAAGGTTACAAATTGGTTTAAAGTCAAAAGCTTAACAGAAAACCACACCCTCCAAAGCCTATCTTGCTGTATCGCGAGTATAACGCTGTGTTTAGAGGAACTAACTTCTTTACAGGTCATGACGGGCACCTCAATTTCGTTTATGAAAGAGAAGATTCATCGTCATGCCCCCTGATAGCGTTTCCACCTCTTTTGAGTGTTGCACAGTTAAGTCAATATCTTCATCTAAAATTTGATACTGCGAGTCAAAGAAGGTGTTACTGGAGAAAATCCGCATAGCATTCCTGGCATTAGACACCTTATTTTAGGGCTTCAATATTAAAGTAGATCGGTAACCTATTTGAGATCGTTACCAATTTGTATCAGGTCAAACCTTTTGTCGAAAGCCTTACTTGCGGTGAATATACGCCGATGTATCGAGAGTATAACATCGTGTTCGCCAAAGTAAATTAGTATGCATCCTAGTGACGCGCACCATAATTTCTCGTATGAATTACAAAGTTCAGGGTCAAAACGTTCGAGATCGTTGCCACCGTCTTTGAGAGTCAAACGTCTAAATCAGTAGTTTCACCTATCCCGTGATTACGAGAGTCAAACAAGGTATTCCGGTAGAAAATCCGTTGAACAGAATTGGCAGTAGACACACTAATTCATTGTATGGATATTAAATTTGAGCATCAAACCGTTCGAGTACGTTACCAACTGGTATAAAGTCAAACCTTTTATCGAATAACTTTTCGACCTAGAACGAACACCGAACTAGCGAGTGTCTTGCTTTGTGCTCACGGAAACAAAATAGTAGTCATTATCGCTGACGGAGACCTTATTTTCGTGTCTGAATAGCAAAACCCAGAGTCATACTACACTAGACCGTTACCACATTCATTCGGATTCGAACGGCTAAGTTAATAGCTTCACGTATTCTAGGATCCCGAGAGACTGTCGCTTCAGCGGTTGGGCTTCTCGGAAGGTATGGCCTTCGGTAAAAAGTTTCACTCGAAACTAAAAGATGAAGCTCTAGAACCGTCTGACGCTCTACCTTCATATTCGTACAGTAAAATAAGCTGTCTATTGCCATTATTGTCCAGCGGATATGTTCCCGGATTACCTGGTTTGACTTTCGGTATCACGGGATAAGTGAAGCTATTGTCTTGGATGTTCGACTCTCACAGAAGGTAGTAACGTTCTCGAGAGGTTTGGCACTCGATCTTCTTATTCATAGATAAAATTAAGTTTCCCGTCACTAAAATTTATAGTATTTTGCTTCGCTGGCGACGAAGTTACACTCTCGATACAGCGGATTAGCTTTTCGGAAGGTACGGCCTTTGGTGAAAAGTTAGAATCCATAGCGATAGGTAAAGTTGTACAACTGTGTGACTCTGTACTTTCATATTTATACCGGGAAGAAGGCTTATAATGCCTAATGTACAGCGGATTTACACCCGTAGTACCTGATTTGACTCTCGGAATCATAGGAGAGGTGAAGCTGTTGACTTAGCCGTTCGATTCTCATTGATGGTGGTATCGTTCTGGAACGGTTTGACCCTCTATCTTCTGATTCATACACGAAATTATGATGCCCATCTCTAAGATGTATACTAATTTCTTTCTTTGAGCACGACATTATACTCCCGCCCTATACGGCGGGATAGGTTCACGGGAGGTAAGATTTCTGTAACAAGTTTGACGGTATACCAATAGGTATCGTCCCACAGCGGTTTGACGTCCAGCTTGATATTCAATCCCTGATTTAATGTGTTTGTTTCCAATAATGTACGGTGCAATTACCCCCGGAGTACCTGCCGTGACTATCGGACTCCCTGGATAAGTGAAGCTATTGACTTGACCGTTCGGCGCTCAAGGAAGGAAGGTATTGTCCTCGAACTGCTTAACCCTCGATCATTTAATTCATACTTGAAATGCAGGGTACCGTCACTAAAATGTAAACTAATTTGCATCCATGTACACAAAGTTATGCTCTTGATACAGCGGCTAAGGTTCACGGACGTTAAGTTATTCTGTAAAAAGATTGACTTTATATAAACTGGTAATGTTCTCCGATGGTTTGGCCCTCCACTTTAATATTCAAACCGTTGATTAGGGTGACCAGTGACAAAACTGTTCAGCGCAGTTGCAACCGGAATACCCGGTTTGACTTTCTATACGACAGGATAGGTAAAGATATTGATTGATTCGTTCGTCTCTCAGAGAAGGTGGCAACGTACTCGAGGGGTTTGATATGCTGTCTTCTTATTCATAGATGAATTTGAGGTGCGCGTCTGATAAAATTTCTACTAATTTGTTTTCCCTTCTGCACACAAAGTTACACCCACGTCACAGCAGTGTATTTTCTCGGAACGAAATGTATCCTGCGTGAAGTATAATGTTATACAAATTTGTAACGTTCCCAAACGTCTCGACGCTCTACTTTAATTTACCAACCGCGAAATACCTGGATCTCTATTGTAATATTCACTCCGCGAATTAAGGTACCAATTGCCAACGCAGTACAGCAGATTAACTCCCGGTGTACCTGGTTTGACTCTTGATATCGCAGGATACGTGAAACGATTGAGTTCGCCGTTCGTCTATCACAGAAGTTTGCAACTTTCTCGGTCCGTTTGAACCTCGATATACTAATTCATACATGAAGGTAATGTTCACCGTCGGCTGGACTGTCTACCTTAATATTCATACCGTTTGATTAAGAACGTTTATTGCCAACGCTGTTCATATGATTTATCCTGGAATACCTGTCTTGGCTCTACGGAATCACAATATACCTGAAGCTGTTAACTCAGCCCCTGGACCCTCAAACAAGGTGATAAAGTTATCCAATGGTTAGACAGTAGATCTTCTAATTCATACATGAAATTAAGGGGCCGGTTACTAACATGTATACTTATCTTTATACCTTATGACGAATTTAAGCTGCCGAGACAACGGATTAGGTTTATGGAGGTTAAGGTCTTCGGTAAAACGTTTGGCCCTATACCAACTGGTATGGATCTCAAACGGCCTCACGCTCTACTTGCATATTCATACCGTCAATACGGAGCCATTGCCAATACTCTACAGCGGAATTACTCTTGAAATTCCAGGTTTGACTCTTGGAATCACTGAAATGTGATGCTACTGACTTTGCCGTTCGTCTCTCACAGAAGGTGGCAACGCCGTCGAGTGGTTTGACCCTCGACCTTCTAATTCATACATGAAGTTAGGTGCCCGTCACTGAAATGCAGACTAATTTCTTTCTCTGAACACGAAGTTATACTCTCGACGCCGGCGGTTAGTTTTTCGAGGGATAAGGTCTTCGTTAAGACGGTTGCCTTTACAGCAATTGGTTTCGTTCTTAATCGAATTTACGCCCTTCATTAACATGAAAACCGTGAATTATGGTGTCGAGAACCAATAGGGTTCAGCGGATGTACTCCCGGAATTGCTGGTGTCATTCTCGTATTCGCAGAATGGGTGAAACACTTGACGTAGCCGTTCGTCTTTCACTGAAGGTGGCAACGTTCTCGAACAGTTTCATCCACGATCTTCTAATTTATGCATGAAGTTAATGTTGCCCGTCATTGAAATGTATACTAATGTGTTTCCCTACGCACGTAACAATACCCTCGATATGGCGGGTTAGCTCCTCGGACGGTGAGGCTTTCGGTAAGTCGTATGTCTTTATAGCAATTCGTTACGTTCTCACACGGTGTGACACTCAATTTTAATATTCATTCCGCGAATGTAGGTATCTATTGACAATAATCATCAGCGCATTTACTCTCAGATTATCTTGTTATACTCTCGGAGTCATAGGATAGGTGGAGTTATTGCTTTATCCGTTCCATTCTCAAAGTGGGCAGTAACGTTCTCGAAAGGTTTAGTCCTCAATCTTCTAATTGATATATGAAGTTAAGGTGCCATTCATTGAAATTAATTCTTGATTCGTTCTCTCATCGCGACGTTATACTCTCGAAGCGGCAGGTTACCTCCTCCGAGGTGTCTATTGGTAATGCGTTTGACTCTATACCAATAGGTAACGGTCTACAACGGGTTGACGGCCTGCTTTAATATTCGTACCATGTATTAAGGTATCTACTCCCATTTCTGTTCAGCGGACTTTCTTCCGGAATACCTTGCTTGACATTCGGAATCCGAGAGTAGGTGTAGCTATAGAATTAGCCGCTCGACTCTCTGAGAGTGTGTTGTCGTTCTGTAACGATTTGTCCCTCGATATTCTAATTCATACTCGAAGATAAGGTGCCCGTCACTGAAATGAATAATAATTTCTTTCTCTGGAAACGCATTTATACTTTCCTTGCAGCGGGACAGGCTCCCGAAAGGTAAGGTCTTCGGTATGACGATTGACTTTATTCAAATCGGCAACGTTCTTCAGCGATTAGGCGATCTGCTGTAACATTGATACCGCGAATTAATGTGTCTATTGCCACTACTGGTCAGTGGATTTTTTTCCCGGTATACCAGGTTTGATTCTCGGAATCAAAGGATAGGGGAAGGCATTGAATTAGCCGTTAGGCTCTCAGACAGGGCGGGCAAGATATCGAACGGATTGACCAGAGACCTTCTAGTTCATACATCAAATTAATGTGCCCTTCACTATAATGTATACTAATTCGCTTCGCAGATCACGTACTTTTACTCTCGATACAGCGGGATACGCTCTCGGAAGGGAACGTATTCTGTAAAATGAACGACTTTATAACAATTGGCAATGTTCTCCGACGATTTGACTCCCTACTGTAATGCTCATGCCAAGAATTTGGGTGTCGATTGCTAATACTGTCCAGCGCAAGTACTCCCGGAATACATGGTTTGATTCTCGGAATTAAAGGATGGGTGAAGCTATTTACTCAGCCGTTCGACCATTAAAGAAGGGGAAGACGTTCTCCAACGATTTGACATTCGATCTTCAGTTTCATACAAGAAATTAAGGTGACCGTCACGAAAATGCATACAAATTTGTTTCACTGAGCACGATTTTGTATTCTCGCTACAGCGGATGTTGTTTCTTTGAAGGGAGGATCTTCTGTGTGAGCTTCGACTACATACCAAGTGGTAACTTTCTCGTAGGGTTTCACTCACGACATCAATATTCGTACCGTGAAATAAGATGTCCATTGGTAATACTGCACAATGAATTGATTTCCGAAATGGCTGGCATAACCAGCGGATAAATGATTGTGAAGCCATTGATTTAGCCGCTAGGTTCTTAAAGAAGATGGTTCTCGAACGCATTGAATCTGGATTTTCATATTCAAACATGCAACTATGAAGACCGTCTGCTAATATATCTAGTAATCCGTCTTCTTCTACACCAAAATAGACAATCGCTGGTTCGGTGCTTGTTGTAGGAAGATACGTTATTCGATAAAACGTTTCACTTTGTACCAGATGGAATCGTTCTCAAACGGTACGATGTTCTACTTTACTATTCAAACCGCGATTTAAGGTGACTATTGGCAATACCCTTCCAGAAAGATACCACCTCCTTTGAGAGTCGAACGGCTGAGTCAATAGCTTCATCTGTAGTTGTGATTCCGGGAGTCAAGCCTGGTAATACAGGAGTAAATCTGCTGAACAGTATTGGCAGTAGATACCTTAATTCTCAGTGTGAACATTAAAGTAGAGCGTCAAACCGTTTGAGATTGCAACCAATTGCTATAACGACGTACTCTTTAACGGATACCTTACCTTCCGAGAATATAACCAGCAGTATGGTGGGTATAACTTCATGTTCAGAGAATCAAATTAGATTTCATTTCAGTGACGGGCTCGTTAACTTCAAGTATGAATTATAACATCGATGGTCAATCCATTCGAGAACGTTACCACCCTCATTCAGTGTCGAACGCATATGTCAGTAGCACCACCTATCCTGTATTCCCGAAATCCGAACCAGGTAATACGAGCGTAAATTCGCTGAAGAGCTTTGGCAATAGACAGCTTTATTCACGGCTTAAATATTACAGTAGAGCGGCAACCGTTTGAGGGCATTACTAATTGGAGTAAAGTGAAACGTTTTACCGAAGGCCTTACCTTCCGCGAACCTTAGCCTCTATATCGATGGAATAAGTTCGTGCTCAGAGAATGAAATTCGTATTCATTTCATTGACGGCCTCCTTAGCTTCATGTATGAATTGGAGGATCGAAGGTCAAACCGCTCGAGAACGTTGCCACTTACTGTGAGAGACGAACTGCTAAATGAATAGCTCCACACGTCCTGTGATTCCGAATGACAAACCAGGTACCCCGGATATAAATGCGCTGTACAGCATGGGCGATAAACACCTCAATTCACGGGTAGAATAATGAATAGTTCGTTCGGTAACGTCACCACCATCTTTGATATACGCGCGGTTAATTCAATCGCATCACCTACATGACGCTTCCGAGGGTCATCTGCGGTATTCCAGCAGTAAATCCGATGACATGCTATGCAATAGACATCTTATTTCACGGCATGAATATTAAAGTAGGGAGTCAAACCGTCGGGGGCATTACCAGTTTGAATTATGTCTTTCTTTTTATGGAATACCTTACCATCCGAAAACCTAACTCGCTGTGGCGTGTGTCTTGCTTAATGTTCGCGAAAACAAATTAGTAGACATGTTAGCAGACGGGCTCAGCATTTTCCTCTTATAATTACAAGACAGAGGGTCAAACCAATCGAGAACGTTGCCACCTTCTGTGAGAGACGAACGTCTAAGTCAATATCTTCACCTACCCTGTGATTCTGAGAGTCAAACCAGGTATTCCTAGAGCAAGTGTGGTACTCAGTATTGCCAATAGATACATTAATTCGAGGTGTGAATATTAAAATAGATCGTCACACCATGTGAGAACGTTACTAATTGCCATAGAGTCAAACGTTTTATCGAATGCCTTAGCGTCCGTGAAAATAACCCGCCGGTTCGAGAGTACATCACCGTGTTCCGAGGCTCGAACTAGTATACATATTGGTGAAGAGCATCTTCATTTCATGCGTGAATTAGTAGATCAAGGGTCAAACCGTTAGAAAGGTTAGAATCTTCTCCGAGATTCAAACGGCTAAGTCAGTAGCTTCATACATTCTGTGACTCAGAAAGTCAAACGAGATATTCCGTGAGTGAATGCGCTGTACAGGATTGGCAATATATATCAGAATTCGCGGATTCAATATTACACTATAGCGTCGCACTGTGTGAGAACGATACAAATTGATATAAAGTCAAACGTTTTACCCGAGTCCGTTCCTTCCGCGAACATCACCCGCTTCATCGAGAGTATAACTTCGTATTCAGATTATCAAATTAGGAAACATTTACGTGACGAGGACAATAATTTCATTATGAACAAGAAGGAAAAGTGTCATACAGTTCGAGAAAGTTATCAACCTGTTTGAGAATCGAACGGATCAGTCAATAGCTCCATCTATCATGTGACTCCGAGAGACAAACCAAGTATTCCTGGAGTAAATCCGCTGAACATAATTGTCAATAGACACCATAATTCACGGTTTGAAAGATAAAGTAGAGCGTCAAATTATTTGAAAGCACTGCCAACTGGTATAAACTCAATCAATTTACAGATGCCCTTACCTACGGAGAACCAAACTCGCCGTTTTGACAGTATAACCGGGTGTTCGGAGAAATAAATTTGCTTTCATTTCAGTGACGGTCGCCTTAACTTCATGTATGGTTCAGAAGATCGCGAGGCAACCTCATCCAGAACGTTACCACCCATTTTGAGAGTCGCACAGCTAAGTTAATAGCTTCACTTGTCCTGTGATTCCGAAAAACACACCAGGTACATCAGGAGTAAATGCGCTGGACAGTATTACCAATAGACACTTTTATTCACGGTATGAATATTAATGTAGAGCGTCAAACCATTTGTGAACGGTACCAGTTGGGATAACGTCATACTTCATACCGGATACATTACCTTCCGAGAACATAAGCCACTCTATGGTGGGTGTAACATGGTGTGTAGCAAAACAAATTAGTGTACAGTTTTGTGACGCGCATCTTAATGTCATATATGAATAAGAAGATTACAGGTCAAACCTTTCAGGAACGTTGCCATCTTCCACGACAAACGAATGGCTACGTCAATAGCTTCAAACATCCTGCGATTCAGAGAGACAAACCAGATAATCCGAAAGTTAATGCGCTGAAGACTATTGGCAATACATACCTAAATTCGCGGAATGAATATTGAAATAGAGCGTTCCCACTTGTGAGAACGTAACTATTTGCTATGAAGACATACGTTTTACCGAATGCCTCGCCGTCCGATGAGTTAGCCCGCCGTATGTAGAATATGGCTACGTGTTAGGGGAAACTCATTATTATACATTAAAATGACGGCACACTAAATTCGTGTACGAATTAGAATTTCAATGGTTAAAACGTTCAAGGATGTTACCACTGCCTTTGAGACTCGAACAGCTAGGTCAATGGTTTCACCTATCCTGTGATTCTGAGAGTCAAATCAGGCAGTCCGGGAGTAAATCCGCTGTACAGTGTCGGCATTAAAATTCCGGTGTAGGTTCTAAAGTAGAGTGTCAGACAGCTGTACAACATTACCAATTGGTATAGAGTCTAACTTTTCACCGAAGGCCGTACCTTCCGAGCGACTAACCAGCTGTAGTGAGTGTCCTGCTTAATGTTGACGAAAACGAATTAGTAGAGATTTTAGAAGTTAGACGCGACATTTTCATGTATAAGTATCAAAATCGTGAGTCAAGTCGTTCGAGAATGTTACCACCTGCTTTGAGAGTTGAACGACTAAGTCAATAGCTTCACCTACCCTGTTATTCCGATAGGCAAACCAGGTGTGCCGGGAGTCAATCCGCTGCATCCTGTTGATAATGAATACCATAGCTCGCGGTTTGAATATTAGAGCAGAGCTTGAAACCGTTCGAGAACGACACCACCATCTGTGAGTTTCGAAATGCTAAGCCAATCGCTACACCAACCCTGTGAATCCGAAAGCCATGCCAGGTATACCTGGAGTAAGTCCGCCGAACAATATTGGCAATAGACGCTGTAATTCGCGGTATAAATATTAAAGAACCGAGTCAAACAGTCGTTGATCGTTACCAATTTGTATATAGTCAAACTTCTTACCGATGGCCTTAACTCCCGAGAACGGAACCCGCTGTATTGAAAGTGTACAGTTTGTGCTCAGAGGAATAAATAAGTATTCATATTTGTGTGTGGCTCCTTAATTTAGTGCACGAGTAGGAAGATCGAGGGTCAAACCATTCGAGAACCTTACTACCTCTATTGTGAGTGGCACATCTAAGTCGGTATCTTCACTGGTCCTGTCATTGCGAAAGGCAAACCAGGTATTCCGGAAGTAAATGCGCTGTACAGTATTAGCGTTATAGTTCCTAACTCCGGGTATAACTATTAAAGTGCAGAATCAGACCGTCATGGAACATTACGAATTGGCATAGAGACAAACGCTTTACCGAATGCTTTTCTTTCAAGGACCCATCCCGGTGTAGCGATTGCCTTGCCTATTGATCACCTGAACAAAGGTGTACACATTTTGGAAGACGGATAGCATATCTGCATGTATGAATAGGACGATCGAGGGACAAACCGTGCGAGCACGATACCACCATCTACGAGAATAAAAATGCTAAGTCAACAGCTTCAAATATCCAGAGATTGGGACAGTCAAACCAGGTATAGATGCAGTATATCCACTCAGCAGTATTGCCAATAGGCACCTTAATTCACGGTTTGGATAGTATAGTAGATCGGCAAGCTCTATGAGAACGTTACTGCTTGCTATAAAGTCAAACCCTGTACCGAATGCCTTACCGCTCGAGACGATATCCCGCCGTAATCGAGGGTGTAGCTACGTGTCTAGAGAAACACATTAGTATACAACATAATGACGGCACATTAAATACATGTATGAATTCGAACATCGATGATCAAACCGTTCGAGAACGCTACCACCCTCTTTGAAAGTCGAACGGCTAAGTCTATTGCTTCACGTATACTGTGATACCGAGAGTCAAACCAAGTATTCCGGGAGTCAATCCGATGTACAGTATTGGCAATAGATAACATAATTCGCGGATTGTATATTAGAATAGTACGTCACACTGTTGTAGAACGATTCATATTGGTATACTGTCAAACATTTTACAGAAGGCCTTGCCATTTGAGAACATTTCCCGTTGTAACGAGAATATAAGTTCGTGCGCAGAGAAGGAAATTAGTATACATTTTAGTGACATGCACATTATTTTCAGGTATGAATAACAAAATCGATAGTAAAACATTCAACAACGTTCACACCTTTCCTGCGTGTCGCATAGCTAAGGATATATCTTCTTGTATCCTGAGGCAAATTCCAAGTACCAAACAAGTTATTCCGTGAGTATATTCGGTGAACAGTATTGGCAAAGAACGCGTCACTTCACGGCATGGATATCAAAGTGAGGAGACAATCCGTTCGACTACGTATCCAATTGCTATACAGTAAAACGTTTTCCGAAGGCCTTACTTTCCACGAACGTAGCTCGCTGTATCGAGAGGGTAACCTCGTGTTCAAAGATACAGATTAGTACACATTGTAGTGCGGGGTACCTTAATTTCATGTATGAATATGACGATCAAGTGACAAACCGCTGTAGAACGTTACGACCTTTCTTGAGTGTCGTACAGAGCTTAGTTAATAGCTTCACCTACCCTGTGATAATGAGAGTCGCAAAGGTACCCCTGGCGAAAAGCCTCAGAACTGTTTTGCAGTAGACATCATTATGCACGGAACGAATATTGAAGTTCAGAGGCCAACCGTCGGAGAACATTACCAATTCGTATAAAGTCATTCTTTTTACTGAATACAGTATTGTACGAAAACATAGCATGCTTTAGCGAGTGCCGTGTTTAATGTTCACGGAAACAGATCACTACACATATTAGCTGTCAGACATGTAATTTTCATGTATGAATATCAAAACGACAGTCAAACCGTTTCAAAACTTTACCCACTTCTTTGTGAGTCGATTGGCTAAGTCAATAGCTTCATGTATCCTGAGGTTCCGAGAGACAATCCTGGCTCTCTGGAAGTAAATCCTCTGAACAGTATTGAAAATAGACAGCATATTTCTCGGTTTGGTTATTAGTGCATAGCGTCACGCGGTTTGATAGCGTTACAAATTTGTATAATCGTTTACTGAACGTTTTACTGAACAGCTTACCCTGCGAAAGCATAACACGGTGTACCGAGATTATAACATGCTGTTCTGAGGAGCAAATATGTACAGATTTATTTGACGGGCACCTTAATTTCATGTATGAATAATATGATCGATGGTCAAATCTTTCTAGAGAGTCGCACAAGCAAGTCAATAGCTTCACCTATCCTGAGATTCCGAGAGATAACCCTGGTAATCCGAGAGTAATTTCGCTGATAGTATTGCCAGTGGACACCTTAATTCACGGCTTGAATGAAAATGTAGAACGTCAAACCGTTTGTGAGCATTGCCAATTGCTATAATTTAAACACTTTACGGATGGCTATACCTTCGGAGAACCAAACCCTCCGTTTCGAGAGTATAATACCGTCTCCAGTGGTACAAACTAGTATACGTTTTCTAACGAGCACCTCAATTTCATGCGTGACTGAGAATGTCGAGTGTCAAACCGTTCGAGGCCGTTTGCACCATCTGCAAGAGGCGTACGTCTAAGTCAATAACTGCACCCATTCTGTTATTACGATAGTCAAACCAGGTACTCTGTGAATCAATACGGTGTTCACTATAGGCTGAGAACATTTTAATTCACAGTTTGAATATTAAACTACAGAGTCTAAACCTTGTAGAACGTTACTAATTGGTATAATGTTAAAAGTTTTACAGAAGACCTTATCCTCCGAGTACCAAATCCGTGGTATCGACAGTATTACTTCGTAATCAAAGATACAAATTAATATACATTTTAGTGACGGGCACCTCAAATTCATGTATGAATAAGAAGACCGCGTGTCAAACGGCTCGCGAACGTTTCCTTCTTCTTTGGGGTTCGAACGGCTAAGTCAATAGCTTCACCTATACTGTTATTCCGATAACCAAGCCAAGAATTTCAGGATACAATAGGCTGTACACTATTGGTAATGGAACCTTAATTCACGGTTTGAAATTGAAGTACAGAGTCTAACCCTTGTGTAACGTTACCTATTGGTATAATGTCAAAAGCTTCACCGAAGGACTTACCCTAAGAGAACCTAACACGCTACATCGAGAGTATATCTTCGTGATCAGAGATACAAATTCGTATACATTCTAGCGGCGGGCACTTTAGCTTCGTGTATGAATTTAAAGATCGAGGGTCAAACTGTTCGAGGTCGTTACCACCTTCTGTGAGATACGAAGTGTTATGTCAATAGCTTCACCTATCCTGCTGGTTAAGAGCGTCAAACCAGGTATTCCAGGTGTATATCCGCTTACAAGTATTGCCAATAGACACCTTCGCTCACGGTTTGAATATTACCGTAGAGCGACAAACCGTTTGAGAGCGTTACCAATTGGTATAAGTCAATCAGTTTACCGATGGCTTTGCCTTCGGAAAAGCACGCAGGCCATTTCGAGAGTATAACTTCGTGTCCATAGGATCAAATTAATAAACATCTTAGTGAATGGGACCATAGTTACTTTATGAATAAGAAGATCTAGGGTCAAAATGTATAAGATAGTTGCCATATACTTTGAGATTCGAAAGGATAAGGCAAAAGCTTCACCTGTCCTGTGTTTCCGAGAGTCAAACCAGGTATATCGGGAGTCCATCCGCTGTACAATATTGCCAATGGAGACCACAGTTCACTGTTAGAATATTAAGGAACACAGTCAATCCGTCGGAGGACAATACCAATTCGTATTAAGTCATTCTTTTTACCGAATACCATAACTTCCGACGACCTAACGCGCTGTATCGAGATAATAATTGCTTGTGCAAGGAACAAATTAGTAGGCACATTAGTGGAGTAGACCTTAATTTCATGCACGAATTAGAAATGCAACGGACCAATAGATTCACAACGTTACCACATTCTTTGTGAGCCGAAATACTAGATCAGTAGCTCCACCTGTCGGGTTATTCCGAAAATCAAACAAGGTATTCCGGGAGTCAAACGGGCGTAAATATCTGGCATCGGACATCATAATTCCCGGTATGAGTTTTAAGGTAGAACGACAAACCGTTGTAGAACTACACCTATAGGTGTAGTGTCAAACTTTATACAGAAAGCCTCACCTACCGCGAAACAAACCCGCCGTACCGAGAGTATGACTTTCTGCACGGGCAAACACATTAGTTTACATTTTAGCGACCGACACTTTAATTTCATGCGAGGATTAGAAGATCGAGGGTCAAACCTTTCGAGAATGTTACCTCCTTCTTGTCAAATCGCACATATAACACAATAGCTTCACCTATTTTGTGGCAACGAGAGTCACACTAGGTATAGCTGGAGTAAATCTGCTGAACAATATTGGCAATAGACACCATAATTAACGGTTTCAATATAAAAGCAGACCGCCAAACAGTTATAGTACATTCCCTATTGGTATACAGTCAAACCATTTACGAATAGACTTACCATCGGTGAAGGTAACCTGCGGTTTCGGGAGTATAGCTTCGTGTTCAGAAAACCGCATTAGGATACATTACAGTGATTTCATCTTGTTTTCATGTATGAATATAATAATCTGGATTCAAGCCCTTCGAGAACGTTCCCACCACCTTTGGTAGTCGAACGGCCAAGTCAATAGCTTCACCTACTCTGTGATTCAGATAACCAAATCAGATATTCCGGGAGTGAATCCGCTGTTCAGTACTGGCAATAGACATCTTCATTTACGATACGAATATAGAAGTATAACGTCAATCCGTCGGAGAACATTATCAATTTCTATATTGTCATTCTTTTTGCTGAAGAGGATACCTTCCTAGAACATAACGCGCCATAGCTTGTGTCATGCATAGCGCTCATGGAGCCAAATTAGTAGACATTATAGCAGAGGCATACCTTATTTTGATGTATGAATTAGAAGATCGTGTGTCAAAGGTAAGTGAACATTACCACCTTCTATGTGCCGCTGTCGGCTATGTCAATAGTTACACCTAACCTGCGATTCCAATGGTCAAATCACGTATTCCGGAAGTAAATTCGCAGAAACGTATTTTCAATAGACACCTTAATTCTCGGTATGAGTGCTAAAGCAGATCGTCAAACCGTTGAAGAACGATACCTACTCGCATAGCGTCAAACCTGTTACCGAAAGTTTTCGCTTCCGAGATCGAGAGTGCAACTTAGTGTCGAGAGAAACACATATGTACACATTGACGGCCACCATAGTTTAATGTATGAATTACAAAAACAAGAGAAACTCCGTTCGAGAAAGTTACCGCCTTCGTTGAGTATCGACAGGCTAAGTCAAATGCTTCACGTATCCTGTGGCTATGAGAGTCAAACCAGGTACTCTGGGAGTAAATCCGCACAACAGTATTGGCAATTGGCACCCTAATCCACAGTTTGAATGCTAATGCCCATAGTCAAGCGGTTTGAGAGCGTCAGCAATTGGTATAAAGTCAAACGTTTTACGCAAGTCCTTACCTTCCGAGAATCTCACCCGCTGGAGCGAGAGTAAATGTACGTGTTCAGAGAAAGAAGTTATCATTCATTTTAGTGATCAGCACCTTAGCTTGGTGTATGATTTAGAAGATCAAGTGTCAAACCGCTCGAGAACTTTGGCACCTTCTGTGAGAGACGAATGGCTTAGTGAATAGCTTCACCTATCCTGTCACTCGGAGAGTCAAGCCAGGTATTCTCGGAGTAAGTCCGCTGAAGAGTTTGGCAATAGACACCTCAATTCTCGGTATGAATATTAAAGCAGAGCATCGAACCATTGTAGAGCATTACTTATTCGTATAGAGTCAAACGCTTTACCGAAGAGCTAACTTTCCGTGAAGCTAACCCGCTGTATCGACAGTATAACTTCGTATTCAGAGGATCAAATTAGTATACATTTTAGTGTCGGGGTCCTTAATTTCATTATGAATAAGGAGAGCCAGTGTCAAACCTTTCGAGAATGTTACCACAATATTGGAGATTCAAACGTCTAACACAATAGCTTCATACGTCCTGTGAATCAGAAAGTCAATCGACATATTCCAGTATTAATTCGCAGAACGATATTGGCAATAGACACAATATATCCCGTATTGAATATTAAAATTGTGCGTCACACCGTATGAGAACGTTACTAATTGCTATTAAAGTCAAACGCTTTACCGAATGCCTTATCGTCCGCGAAGTTATCCAGCCATATCGAGAGTATACCAACGTATTTAGCGAAACACATTAGTGTACATTTTAGTGAAGGCATCTTAATTTCGTGTATGAATTAGAAGGTCGATTGTATAACACTTCGTGACCATACACCACCTTCTATGACATTCGTACACCTAAGTCAGTAGCTTAACCCATCCTTCGATTCCGAGAGTCAAACGAGGTATTCCGCGAGTAAGAGCGCTGAAGTGTTTTGGCAGTAGACACTTTATATCACGGTTTGCATATTAAAATAGAGTGACAAACCGATTGAGAACGTTACCAATTGCTATAAAGTCAGACGCTTTGCCGAAAGCCATACTCTCCAAAAAAATTACCCGCTGTATCGAGAGTGTAACTTCGGTTCGAATCTCTGGAGGTTAGGCCTTCGGGAAAGAGTTTGACTCTATACAAATACGATACGTAATTCCGCAGTTTGATTCTCTACATTAATATTCATAGCGTGAATTAGGGTGTCCCTTGCCATAACCGTTGGGTGTATTTACTGCTGTAGTACACGGTGTCACTCTCGGAGTCACAGGATAGCTGATGCTACTGACTTGTTCGTTCGAACCTCAAAGAAGCTATTCTGTCAGCTGTTCCAATCTCAAGGAAGGTGGTCATATTTTCGAACCGTTTTTTCCTGGATCATCGAATTCACACATGACACTAATGTAGCCGTCACCAAGATGTATATGAACTTGCTTCTCTGAACACGAAGTTATACTCTCGATACAGAGGGTTAGCTTCAAGGAAGGTTAGCTCTTCGGTAAAGCGTTTGATTCTATACGAATATGTAATGCTCTACATCGGTTTGATGCTCTGCTTTAATGTTCATATGGTGAAATACGCTGTCTGTTGCTAATACTGTTCAGCGC
>NW_027469872.1:0-56669 GCF_051020765.1 Lasioglossum baleicum | reverse complement strand
ATCCCGCAGGCTAGTCGAGTAAAAACACGTGCGAGAGGATGCATCCTGCAGGCTAGACGAGTAAAAACACGTGCGTGAGGATGCATCCCGCAGGCTAGTCGAGTAAAAACGTGCGAGAGGATGCATCCCGCAGGCTAGTCGAGTAAAAACACGTGCGAGAGGATGCATCCTGCAGGCTAGTCGAGTAAAAACACGTGCGAGGTTTTGTGGGATGCGCATGCGCAGGTTTTGTGGGATGCGCATGCGCAGGTTTTTTGGGATGCGCATGGCTAGTCGAGCAAAAACACGTGCGAGAGGATGCATCCGCAGGGTAGTCGAGTAAAAACACGTGCAAGAGGATGCTTCCCGCAGGCTAGTCGAGTAAAAACACGTGGGAGAGGATGCATCCCGCAGGCTAGTCGAGTAAAAACACGTGCGAGAGGATGCTTCCCGCAGGCTAGTCGAGTAAAAACACGTGCGAGAGGATGCATCCCGCATGCTAGTCGAGTAAAAACACGTGCGAGAGGATGCGTCCCGCAGGCTAGTCGAGCAAAAACACGTGCGAGAGGATGCATTCCGCAGGCTAGCCGAGTAAAAACACGTGCGAGAGGATGCATCCCGCAGGCTAGTCGAGTAAAAACACGTGCGAGAGGATGCATCCCGCAGGCTAGTCGAGTAAAAACACGTGCGAGGTTTTGTGGGATGCGCATGCGCAGGTTTTGTGGGATGCGCATGCGCAGGTTTTTTGGGATGCGCATGGCTAGTCGAGCAAAAACACGTGCGAGAGGATGCATCCCGCAGGGTAGTCGAGTAAAAACACGTGCGAGAGGATGCATCCCGCAGGCTAGTCGAGCAAAAACACGTGCGAGAGGATGCATCCCGCAGGCTAGTCGAGTAAAAACACGTGCGAGAGGATGCATCCCGCAGGCTAGTCTAGTAAAAACACGTGCGAGGTTTTGTGGATGCGCATGCGCAGGTTTTGTGGGATGCGCATGCGCAGGTTTTGTGGGATGCGCATGCGCAGGTTTTTTGGGATGCGCATGGCTAGTCGAGCAAAAACACGTGCGAGAGGATGCATCCCGCAGGGTAGTCGAGTAAAAACACGTGCGGGAGGATGCATCCCGCAGGCTAGTCGAGTAAAAACACGTGCGAGAGGATGCATCCCGCAGGCTAGTCGAGTAAAAACACGTGCGAGGTTTTGTGGGATGCGCATGCGCAGGTTTTGTGGGATGCGCATGCGCAGGTTTTTTGGGACGCGCATGGCTAGTCGAGCAAAAACACGTGCGAGAGGATGCATCCCGCAGGCTAGTCGAGTAAAAACACGTGCGAGAGGATGCATCCCGCAGGCTAGTCGAGTAAAAACACGTGCGAGAGGATGCATCCTGCAGGCTAGTCGAGTAAAAACACGTGCGAGGTTTTGTGGGATGCGCATGCGCAGGTTTTGTGGGATGCGCATGCGCAGGTTTTATGGGATGCGCATGGCTAGTCGAGCAAAAACACGTGCGAGAGGATGCATCCCGCAGGGTAGTCGAGTAAAAACACGTGCGAGAGGATGCATCCCGCAGGCTAGTCGAGTAAAAACACGTGCGAGAGGATGCATCCCGCAGGCTAGTCGAGTAAAAACACGTGCGAGAAGATGCATCCCGCAGGCCAGTCGAGTAAAAACACGTGCGAGGTTTTGTGGGATGCGCATGCGCAGGTTTTGTGGGATGCGCATGCGCAGGTTTTTTGGGATGCGCATGGCTAGTCGAGCAAAAACACGTGCGAGAGGATGCATCCCGCAGGGTAGTCGAGTAAAAACACGTGCGAGAGGATGCATCCCGCAGGCTAGTCGAGCAAAAACACGTGCGAGAGGATGCATCCCGCAGGCTAGTCGAGTAAAAACACGTGCGAGAGGATGCATCCCGCAGGCTAGTCGAGTAAAAACACGTGCGAGGTTTTGTGGGATGCGCATGCGCAGGTTTTGTGGGATGCGCATGCGCAGGTTTTGTGGGATGCGCATGCGCAGGTTTTTTGGGATGCGCATGCGCAGGTTTTTTGGGATGCGCATGGCTAGTCGAGCAAAAACACGTGCGAGAGGATGCATCCCGCAGGCTAGTCGAGTAAAAACACGTGCGAGAGGATGCATCCCGCAGGCTAGTCGAGTAAAAACGTGCGAGAGGATGCATCCCGCAGGCTAGTCGAGTAAAAACACGTGCGAGAGGATGCATCCCGCAGGCTAGTCGAGTAAAAACACGTGCGAGGTTTTGTGGGATGCGCATGCGCAGGTTTTGTGGGATGCGCATGCGCAGGTTTTATGGGATGCGCATGGCTAGTCGAGCAAAAACACGTGCGAGAGGATGCATCCTGCAGGGTAGTCGAGTAAAAACACGTGCGAGGTTTTGTGGGATGCGCATGCGCAGGTTTTGTGGTATGCGCATGCGCAGGTTTTGTGGGATGCGCATGCGCAGGTTTTTTGGGATGCGCATGGCTAGTCGAGCAAAAACACGTGCGAGAGGATGCATCCCGCAGGGTAGTCGAGTAAAAACACGTGCAAGAGGATGCTTCCCGCAGGCTAGTCGAATAAAAACACGTGCGAGAGGATGCTTCCCGCAGGCTAGTCGAGTAAAAACACGTGCGAGAGGATGCATCCCGCATGCTAGTCGAGTAAAAACACGTGCGAGAGGATGCGTCCCGCAGGCTAGTCGAGCAAAAACACGTGCGAGAGGATGCATTCCGCAGGGTAGTCGAGTAAAAACACGTGCAAGAGGATGCTTCCCGCAGGGTAGTCGAGTAAAAACACGTGCGAGAGGATGCATCCCGCAGGCTAGTCGAGCAAAAACACGTGCGAGAGGATGCATCCCGCAGGCTAGTCGAGTAAAAACACGTGCGAGAGGATGCATCCCGCAGGCTAGTCGAGTAAAAACACGTGCGAGGTTTTGTGGGATGCGCATGCGCAGGTTTTGTGGGATGCGCATGCGCAGGTTTTTTGGGATGCGCATGGCTAGTCGAGCAAAAACACGTGCGAGAGGATGCATCCCGCAGGCTAGTCGAGCAAAAACACGTGCGAGAGGATGCATCCCGCAGGCTAGTCGAGTAAAAACACGTGCGAGAGGATGCATCCCGCAGGCTAGTCGAGTAAAAACACGTGCGAGGTTTTGTGGGATGCGCATGCGCAGGTTTTGTGGGATGCGCATGCGCAGGTTTTTTGGGATGCGCATGCGCAGGTTTTGTGGGATGCGCATGCGCAGGTTTTTTGGGATGCGCATGCGCAGGTTTTTTGGGATGCGCATGCCTAGTCGAGCAAAAACACGTGCGAGAAGATGCATCCCGCAGGCTAGTCGAGTAAAAACACGTGCGAGGTTTTGTGGGATGCGCATGCGCAGGTTTTGTGGGATGCGCATGCGCAGGTTTTGTGGGATGCGCATGCGCAGGTTTTGTGGGATGCGCATGCGCAGGTTTTTTGGGATGCGCATGCGCAGGTTTTTTGGGATGCGCATGGCTAGTCGAGCAAAAACACGTGCGAGAGGATGCATCCCGCAGGCTAGTCGAGTAAAAACACGTGCGAGAGGATGCATCCCGCAGGCTAGTCGAGTAAAAACGTGCGAGAGGATGCATCCCGCAGGCTAGTCGAGTAAAAACACGTGCGAGAGGATGCATCCCGCAGGCTAGTCGAGTAAAAACACGTGCGAGGTTTTGTGGGATGCGCATGCGCAGGTTTTGTGGGATGCGCATGCGCAGGTTTTATGGGATGCGCATGGCTAGTCGAGCAAAAACACGTGCGAGAGGATGCATCCTGCAGGGTAGTCGAGTAAAAACACGTGCGAGGTTTTGTGGGATGCGCATGCGCAGGTTTTGTGGTATGCGCATGCGCAGGTTTTGTGGGATGCGCATGCGCAGGTTTTGTGGTATGCGCATGCGCAGGTTTTGTGGGATGCGCATGCGCAGGTTTTTTGGGATGCGCATGGCTAGTCGAGCAAAAACACGTGCGAGAGGATGCATCCCGCAGGGTAGTCGAGTAAAAACACGTGCAAGAGGATGCTTCCCGCAGGCTAGTCGAGTAAAAACACGTGCGAGAGGATGCTTCCCGCAGGCTAGTCGAGTAAAAACACGTGCGAGAGGATGCATCCCGCATGCTAGTCGAGTAAAAACACGTGCGAGAGGATGCGTCCCGCAGGCTAGTCGAGCAAAAACACGTGCGGGAGGATGCATTCCGCAGGGTAGTCGAGTAAAAACACGTGCAAGAGGATGCTTCCCGCAGGGTAGTCGAGTAAAAACACGTGCGAGAGGATGCATCCCGCAGGCTAGTCGAGCAAAAACACGTGCGAGAGGATGCATCCCGCAGGCTAGTCGAGTAAAAACACGTGCGAGAGGATGCATCCCGCAGGCTAGTCGAGTAAAAACACGTGCGAGGTTTTGTGGGATGCTCGTGCGCAGGTTTTGTGGGATGCGCATGCGCAGGTTTTTTGGGACGCGCATGGCTAGTCAAGCAAAAACACGTGCGAGAGGATGCATCCCGCAGGGTAGTCGAGTAAAAACACGTGCGAGAGGATGCATCCCGCAGGCTAGTCGAGCAAAAACACGTGCGAGAGGATGCATCCCGCAGGCTAGTCGAGTAAAATCACGTGCGAGAGGATGCGTCCCGCAGGCTAGTCGAGCAAAAACACGTGCGAGAGGATGCATCCCGCAGGCTAGTCGAGCAAAAACACGTGCGAGAGGATGCATCCCGCAGGCTAGTCGAGTAAAAACACGTGCGAGAGGATGCATCCCGCAGGCTAGTCGAGTTAAAACACGTGCGAGAGGATGCATCCCGCAGGCTAGTCGAGTAAAAACACGTGCGAGGTTTTGTGGGATGCGCATGCGCAGGTTTTTTGGGACGCGCATGGCTAGTCGAGCAAAAACACGTGCGAGAGGATGCATCCCGCAGGGTAGTCGAGTAAAAACACGTGCAAGAGGATGCTTCCCGCAGGCTAGTCGAGTGAAAACACGTGCGAGAGGATGCATCCCTCAGGCTAGTCGAGTAAAAACACGTGCGAGAGGATGCTTCCCGCAGGCTAGTCGAGTAAAAACACGTGCGAGAGGATGCATCCCGCATGCTAGTCGAGTAAAAACACGTGCAAGAGGATGCTTCCCGCAGGCTAGTCGAGTAAAAATACGTGCGAGAGGATGCATACCGCAGGCTAGTCGAGTAAAAACACGTGCGAGAGGATGCGTCCCGCAGGCTAGTCGAGCAAAAACACGTGCGAGAGGATGCATCCCGCAGGCTAGTCGAGCAAAAACACGTGCGAGAGGATGCATCCCGCAGGCTAGTCGAGTAAAAACACGTGCGAGAGGATGCATCCCGCAGGCTAGTCGAGTAAAAACACGTGCGAGGTTTTGTGGGATGCGCATGCGCAGGTTTTGTGGGATGCGCATGCGCAGGTTTTTTGGGATGCGCATGGCTAGTCGAGCAAAAACACGTGCGAGAGGATGCATCCCGCAGGGTAGTCGAGTAAAAACACGTGCGAGAGGATGCATCCCGCAGGCTAGTCGAGTAAAAACACGTGCGAGAGGATGCATCCCGCAGGCTAGTCGAGTAAAAACACGTGCGAGAAGATGCATCCCGCAGGCTAGTCGAGTAAAAACACGTGCGAGGTTTTGTGGGATGCGCATGCGCAGGTTTTGTGGGATGCGCATGCGCAGGTTTTGTGGGATGCGCATGCGCAGGTTTTGTGGGATGCGCATGCGCAGGTTTTTTGGGATGCGCATGCGCAGGTTTTTTGGGATGCGCATGGCTAGTCGAGCAAAAACACGTGCGAGAGGATGCATCCCGCAGGCTAGTCGAGCAAAAACACGTGCGAGAGGATGCATCCCGCAGGCTAGTCGAGTAAAAACACGTGCGAGAGGATGCATCCCGCAGGCTAGTCGAGTAAAAACACGTGCGAGGTTTTGTGGGATGCGCATGCGCAGGTTTTGTGGGATGCGCATGCGCAGGTTTTTTGGGATGCGCATGCGCAGGTTTTGTGGGATGCGCATGCGCAGGTTTTTTGGGATGCGCATGCGCAGGTTTTTTGGGATGCGCATGCCTAGTCGAGCAAAAACACGTGCGAGAAGATGCATCCCGCAGGCTAGTCGAGTAAAAACACGTGCGAGGTTTTGTGGGATGCGCATGCGCAGGTTTTGTGGGATGCGCATGCGCAGGTTTTGTGGGATGCGCATGCGCAGGTTTTGTGGGATGCGCATGCGCAGGTTTTTTGGGATGCGCATGCGCAGGTTTTTTGGGATGCGCATGGCTAGTCGAGCAAAAACACGTGCGAGAGGATGCATCCCGCAGGCTAGTCGAGTAAAAACACGTGCGAGAGGATGCATCCCGCAGGCTAGTCGAGTAAAAACGTGCGAGAGGATGCATCCCGCAGGCTAGTCGAGTAAAAACACGTGCGAGAGGATGCATCCCGCAGGCTAGTCGAGTAAAAACACGTGCGAGGTTTTGTGGGATGCGCATGCGCAGGTTTTGTGGGATGCGCATGCGCAGGTTTTATGGGATGCGCATGGCTAGTCGAGCAAAAACACGTGCGAGAGGATGCATCCTGCAGGGTAGTCGAGTAAAAACACGTGCGAGGTTTTGTGGGATGCGCATGCGCAGGTTTTGTGGTATGCGCATGCGCAGGTTTTGTGGGATGCGCATGCGCAGGTTTTTTGGGATGCGCATGGCTAGTCGAGCAAAAACACGTGCGAGAGGATGCATCCCGCAGGGTAGTCGAGTAAAAACACGTGCAAGAGGATGCTTCCCGCAGGCTAGTCGAGTAAAAACACGTGCGAGAGGATGCTTCCCGCAGGCTAGTCGAGTAAAAACACGTGCGAGAGGATGCATCCCGCATGCTAGTCGAGTAAAAACACGTGCGAGAGGATGCGTCCCGCAGGCTAGTCGAGCAAAAACACGTGCGGGAGGATGCATTCCGCAGGGTAGTCGAGTAAAAACACGTGCAAGAGGATGCTTCCCGCAGGGTAGTCGAGTAAAAACACGTGCGAGAGGATGCATCCCGCAGGCTAGTCGAGCAAAAACACGTGCGAGAGGATGCATCCCGCAGGCTAGTCGAGTAAAAACACGTGCGAGAGGATGCATCCCGCAGGCTAGTCGAGTAAAAACACGTGCGAGGTTTTGTGGGATGCTCATGCGCAGGTTTTGTGGGATGCGCATGCGCAGGTTTTTTGGGACGCGCATGGCTAGTCAAGCAAAAACACGTGCGAGAGGATGCATCCCGCAGGGTAGTCGAGTAAAAACACGTGCGAGAGGATGCATCCCGCAGGCTAGTCGAGCAAAAACACGTGCGAGAGGATGCATCCCGCAGGCTAGTCGAGTAAAATCACGTGCGAGAGGATGCGTCCCGCAGGCTAGTCGAGCAAAAACACGTGCGAGAGGATGCATCCCGCAGGCTAGTCGAGCAAAAACACGTGCGAGAGGATGCATCCCGCAGGCTAGTCGAGTAAAAACACGTGCGAGAGGATGCATCCCGCAGGCTAGTCGAGTTAAAACACGTGCGAGAGGATGCATCCCGCAGGCTAGTCGAGTAAAAACACGTGCGAGGTTTTGTGGGATGCGCATGCGCAGGTTTTTTGGGACGCGCATGGCTAGTCGAGCAAAAACACGTGCGAGAGGATGCATCCCGCAGGGTAGTCGAGTAAAAACACGTGCAAGAGGATGCTTCCCGCAGGCTAGTCGAGTGAAAACACGTGCGAGTGGATGCATCCCTCAGGCTAGTCGAGTAAAAACACGTGCGAGAGGATGCTTCCCGCAGGCTAGTCGAGTAAAAACACGTGCGAGAGGATGCATCCCGCATGCTAGTCGAGTAAAAACACGTGCAAGAGGATGCTTCCCGCAGGCTAGTCGAGTAAAAATACGTGCGAGAGGATGCATACCGCAGGCTAGTCGAGTAAAAACACGTGCGAGAGGATGCGTCCCGCAGGCTAGTCGAGCAAAAACACGTGCGAGAGGATGCATCCCGCAGGCTAGTCGAGCAAAAACACGTGCGAGAGGATGCATCCCGCAGGCTAGTCGAGTAAAAACACGTGCGAGAGGATGCATCCCGCAGGCTAGTCGAGTAAAAACACGTGCGAGGTTTTGTGGGATGCGCATGCGCAGGTTTTGTGGGATGCGCATGCGCAGGTTTTTTGGGATGCGCATGGCTAGTCGAGCAAAAACACGTGCGAGAGGATGCATCCCGCAGGGTAGTCGAGTAAAAACACGTGCGAGAGGATGCATCCCGCAGGCTAGTCGAGTAAAAACACGTGCGAGAGGATGCATCCCGCAGGCTAGTCGAGTAAAAACACGTGCGAGAAGATGCATCCCGCAGGCTAGTCGAGTAAAAACACGTGCGAGGTTTTGTGGGATGCGCATGCGCAGGTTTTGTGGGATGCGCATGCGCAGGTTTTGTGGGATGCGCATGCGCAGGTTTTGTGGGATGCGCATGCGCAGGTTTTTTGGGATGCGCATGCGCAGGTTTTTTGGGATGCGCATGGCTAGTCGAGCAAAAACACGTGCGAGAGGATGCATCCCGCAGGCTAGTCGAGTAAAAACACGTGCGAGAGGATGCATCCTGCAGGCTAGACGAGTAAAAACACGTGCGTGAGGATGCATCCCGCAGGCTAGTCGAGTAAAAACGTGCGAGAGGATGCATCCCGCAGGCTAGTCGAGTAAAAACACGTGCGAGAGGATGCATCCTGCAGGCTAGTCGAGTAAAAACACGTGCGAGGTTTTGTGGGATGCGCATGCGCAGGTTTTGTGGGATGCGCATGCGCAGGTTTTATGGGATGCGCATGGCTAGTCGAGCAAAAACACGTGCGAGAGGATGCATCCCGCAGGGTAGTCGAGTAAAAACACGTGCGAGGTTTTGTGGGATGCGCATGCGCAGGTTTTTTGGGATGCGCATGGCTAGTCGAGCAAAAACACGTGCGAGAGGATGCATCCCGCAGGGTAGTCGAGTAAAAACACGTGCAAGAGGATGCTTCCCGCAGGCTAGTCGAGTAAAAACACTTGGGAGAGGATGCATCCCGCAGGCTAGTCGAGTAAAAACACGTGCGAGAGGATGCTTCCCGCAGGCTAGTCGAGTAAAAACACGTGCGAGAGGATGCATCCCGCATGCTAGTCGAGTAAAAACACGTGCGAGAGGATGCGTCCCGCAGGCTAGTCGAGCAAAAACACGTGCGAGAGGATGCATTCCGCAGGCTAGCCGAGTAAAAACACGTGCGAGAGGATGCATCCCGCAGGCTAGTCGAGTAAAAACACGTGCGAGAGGATGCATCCCGCAGGCTAGTCGAGTAAAAACACGTGCGAGGTTTTGTGGGATGCGCATGCGCAGGTTTTGTGGGATGCGCATGCGCAGGTTTTTTGGGATGCGCATGGCTAGTCGAGCAAAAACACGTGCGAGAGGATGCATCCCGCAGGGTAGTCGAGTAAAAACACGTGCGAGAGGATGCATCCCGCAGGCTAGTCGAGCAAAAACACGTGCGAGAGGATGCATCCCGCAGGCTAGTCGAGTAAAAACACGTGCGAGAGGATGCATCCCGCAGGCTAGTCTAGTAAAAACACGTGCGAGGTTTTGTGGGATGCGCATGCGCAGGTTTTGTGGGATGCGCATGCGCAGGTTTTGTGGGATGCGCATGCGCAGGTTTTTTGGGATGCGCATGGCTAGTCGAGCAAAAACACGTGCGAGAGGATGCATCCCGCAGGGTAGTCGAGTAAAAAC
This sequence comes from Lasioglossum baleicum, assembly GCF_051020765.1. NCBI lineage: Eukaryota > Metazoa > Arthropoda > Insecta > Hymenoptera > Halictidae > Lasioglossum > Lasioglossum baleicum. Next base: position 46,989 of record NW_027469872.1, on the reverse strand, counting down.
ACGTGCGGGAGGATGCATCCCGCAGGCTAGTCGAGTAAAAACACGTGCGAGAGGATGCATCCCGCAGGCTAGTCGAGTAAAAACACGTGCGAGGTTTTGTGGGATGCGCATGCGCAGGTTTTGTGGGATGCGCATGCGCAGGTTTTTTGGGACGCGCATGGCTAGTCGAGCAAAAACACGTGCGAGAGGATGCATCCCGCAGGCTAGTCGAGTAAAAACACGTGCGAGAGGATGCATCCCGCAGGCTAGTCGAGTAAAAACACGTGCGAGAGGATGCATCCTGCAGGCTAGTCGAGTAAAAACACGTGCGAGGTTTTGTGGGATGCGCATGCGCAGGTTTTGTGGGATGCGCATGCGCAGGTTTTATGGGATGCGCATGGCTAGTCGAGCAAAAACACGTGCGAGAGGATGCATCCCGCAGGGTAGTCGAGTAAAAACACGTGCGAGGTTTTGTGGGATGCGCATGCGCAGGTTTTGTGGGATGCGCATGCGCAGGTTTTGTGGGATGCGCATGCGCAGGTTTTGTGGGATGCGCATGCGCAGGTTTTGTGGGATGCGCATGCGCAGGTTTTTTGGGATGCGCATGGCTAGTCGAGCAAAAACACGTGCGAGAGGATGCATCCCGCAGGGTAGTCGAGTAAAAACACGTGCGAGAGGATGCATCCCGCAGGCTAGTCGAGTAAAAACACGTGCGAGGTTTTGTGGGATGCGCATGCGCAGGTTTTTTGGGATGCGCATGCCTAGTCGAGCAAAAACACGTGCGAGAGGATGCATCCCGCAGGCTAGTCGAGCAAAAACACGTGCGAGAGGATGCATCCCGCAGGCTAGTCGAGTAAAAACACGTGCGAGAGGATGCATCCCGCAGGCTAGTCGAGTAAAAACACGTGCGAGAGGATGCATCCCGCAGGCTAGTCGAGTAAAAACACGTGCGAGGTTTTGTGGGATGCGCATGCGCAGGTTTTGTGGGATGCGCATGCGCAGGTTTTATGGGATGCGCATGGCTAGTCGAGCAAAAACACGTGCGAGAGGATGCATCCCGCAGGGTAGTCCGAGTAAAAACACGTGCAAGAGGATGCTTCCCGCAGGCTAGTCGAGTAAAAACACGTGCGAGAGGATGCATCCCGCAGGCTAGTCGAGTAAAAACGTGCGAGAGGATGCATCCCGCAGGCTAGTCGAGTAAAAACACGTGCGAGAGGATGCATACCGCAGGCTAGTCGAGTAAAAACACGTGCGAGGTTTTGTGGGATGCGCATGCGCAGGTTTTGTGGGATGCGCATGCGCAGGTTTTATGGGATGCGCATGGCTAGTCGAGCAAAAACACGTGCGAGAGGATGCATCCCGCAGGGTAGTCGAGTAAAAACACGTGCGAGGTTTTGTGGGATGCGCATGCGCAGGTTTTTTGGGATGCGCATGGCTAGTCGAGCAAAAACACGTGCGAGAGGATGCATCCCGCAGGGTAGTCGAGTAAAAACACGTGCAAGAGGATGCTTCCCGCAGGCTAGTCGAGTAAAAACACGTGGGAGAGGATGCATCCCGCAGGCTAGTCGAGTAAAAACACGTGCGAGAGGATGCTTCCCGCAGGCTAGTCGAGTAAAAACACGTGCGAGAGGATGCATCCCGCATGCTAGTCGAGTAAAAACACGTGCGAGAGGTTGCGTCCCGCAGGCTAGTCGAGCAAAAACACGTGCGAGAGGATGCATTCCGCAGGCTAGCCGAGTAAAAACACGTGCGAGAGGATGCATCCCGCAGGCTAGTCGAGTAAAAACACGTGCGAGAGGATGCATCCCGCAGGCTAGTCGAGTAAAAACACGTGCGAGGTTTTGTGGGATGCGCATGCGCAGGTTTTGTGGGATGCGCATGCGCAGGTTTTTTGGGATGCGCATGGCTAGTCGAGCAAAAACACGTGCGAGAGGATGCATCCCGCAGGGTAGTCGAGTAAAAACACGTGCGAGAGGATGCATCCCGCAGGCTAGTCGAGCAAAAACACGTGCGAGAGGATGCATCCCGCAGGCTAGTCGAGTAAAAACACGTGCGAGAGGATGCATCCCGCAGGCTAGTCTAGTAAAAACACGTGCGAGGTTTTGTGGGATGCGCATGCGCAGGTTTTGTGGGATGCGCATGCGCAGGTTTTGTGGGATGCGCATGCGCAGGTTTTTTGGGATGCGCATGGCTAGTCGAGCAAAAACACGTGCGAGAGGATGCATCCCGCAGGGTAGTCGAGTAAAAACACGTGCGAGAGGATGCATCCCGCAGGCTAGTCGAGTAAAAACACGTGCGAGGTTTTGTGGGATGCGCATGCGCAGGTTTTTTGGGATGCGCATGCCTAGTCGAGCAAAAACACGTGCGAGAGGATGCATCCCGCAGGCTAGTCGAGCAAAAACACGTGCGAGAGGATGCATCCCGCAGGCTAGTCGAGTAAAAACACGTGCGAGAGGATGCATCCCGCAGGCTAGTCGAGTAAAAACACGTGCGAGAGGATGCATCCCGCAGGCTAGTCGAGTAAAAACACGTGCGAGAGGATGCATCCCGCAGGGTAGTCGAGTAAAAACACGTGCGAGAGGATGCATCCCGCAGGCTAGTCGAGTAAAAACACGTGCGAGAGGATGCATCCCGCAGGCTAGTCGAGTAAAAACACGTGCGAGGTTTTGTGGGATGCGCATGCGCAGGTTTTGTGGGATGCGCATGCGCAGGTTTTTTGGGACGCGCATGGCTAGTCGAGCAAAAACACGTGCGAGAGGATGCATCCCGCAGGCTAGTCGAGTAAAAACACGTGCGAGAGGATGCATCCCGCAGGCTAGTCGAGTAAAAACACGTGCGAGAGGATGCATCCCGCAGGCTAGTCGAGTAAAAACACGTGCGAGAAGATGCATCCCGCAGGCTAGTCGAGTAAAAACACGTGCGAGGTTTTGTGGGATGCGCATGCGCAGGTTTTGTGGGATGCGCATGCGCAGGTTTTTTGGGATGCGCATGCGCAGGTTTTTTGGGATGCGCATGGCTAGTCGAGCAAAAACACGTGCGAGAGGATGCATCCCGCAGGCTAGTCGAGTAAAAACACGTGCGAGAGGATGCATCCTGCAGGCTAGACGAGTAAAAACACGTGCGTGAGGATGCATCCCGCAGGCTAGTCGAGTAAAAACGTGCGAGAGGATGCATCCCGCAGGCTAGTCGAGTAAAAACACGTGCGAGAGGATGCATCCTGCAGGCTAGTCGAGTAAAAACACGTGCGAGGTTTTGTGGGATGCGCATGCGCAGGTTTTGTGGGATGCGCATGCGCAGGTTTTATGGGATGCGCATGGCTAGTCGAGCAAAAACACGTGCGAGAGGATGCATCCCGCAGGGTAGTCGAGTAAAAACACGTGCGAGGTTTTGTGGGATGCGCATGCGCAGGTTTTTTGGGATGCGCATGGCTAGTCGAGCAAAAACACGTGCGAGAGGATGCATCCCGCAGGGTAGTCGAGTAAAAACACGTGCAAGAGGATGCTTCCCGCAGGCTAGTCGAGTAAAAACACGTGGGAGAGGATGCATCCCGCAGGCTAGTCGAGTAAAAACACGTGCGAGAGGATGCTTCCCGCAGGCTAGTCGAGTAAAAACACGTGCGAGAGGATGCATCCCGCATGCTAGTCGAGTAAAAACACGTGCGAGAGGATGCGTCCCGCAGGCTAGTCGAGCAAAAACACGTGCGAGAGGATGCATCCCGCAGGCTAGTCGAGCAAAAACACGTGCGAGAGGATGCATCCCGCAGGCTAGTCGAGTAAAAACACGTGCGAGAGGATGCATCCCGCAGGCTAGTCGAGTAAAAACACGTGCGAGGTTTTGTGGGATGCGCATGCGCAGGTTTTGTGGGATGCGCATGCGCAGGTTTTTTGGGACGCGCATGGCTAGTCGAGCAAAAACACGTGCGAGAGGATGCATCCCGCAGGCTAGTCGAGTAAAAACACGTGCGAGAGGATGCATCCCGCAGGCTAGTCGAGTAAAAACACGTGCGAGAGGATGCATCCCGCAGGCTAGTCGAGTAAAAACACGTGCGAGAAGATGCATCCCGCAGGCTAGTCGAGTAAAAACACGTGCGAGGTTTTGTGGGATGCGCATGCGCAGGTTTTGTGGGATGCGCATGCGCAGGTTTTTTGGGATGCGCATGCGCAGGTTTTTTGGGATGCGCATGGCTAGTCGAGCAAAAACACGTGCGAGAGGATGCATCCCGCAGGCTAGTCGAGTAAAAACACGTGCGAGAGGATGCATCCTGCAGGCTAGACGAGTAAAAACACGTGCGAGAGGATGCATCCCGCAGGCTAGTCGAGTAAAAACGTGCGAGAGGATGCATCCCGCAGGCTAGTCGAGTAAAAACACGTGCGAGAGGATGCATACCGCAGGCTAGTCGAGTAAAAACACGTGCGAGGTTTTGTGGGATGCGCATGCGCAGGTTTTGTGGGATGCGCATGCGCAGGTTTTATGGGATGCGCATGGCTAGTCGAGCAAAAACACGTGCGAGAGGATGCATCCCGCAGGGTAGTCGAGTAAAAACACGTGCGAGGTTTTGTGGGATGCGCATGCGCAGGTTTTTTGGGATGCGCATGGCTAGTCGAGCAAAAACACGTGCGAGAGGATGCATCCCGCAGGGTAGTCGAGTAAAAACACGTGCAAGAGGATGCTTCCCGCAGGCTAGTCGAGTAAAAACACGTGGGAGAGGATGCATCCCGCAGGCTAGTCGAGTAAAAACACGTGCGAGAGGATGCTTCCCGCAGGCTAGTCGAGTAAAAACACGTGCGAGAGGATGCATCCCGCATGCTAGTCGAGTAAAAACACGTGCGAGAGGTTGCGTCCCGCAGGCTAGTCGAGCAAAAACACGTGCGAGAGGATGCATTCCGCAGGCTAGCCGAGTAAAAACACGTGCGAGAGGATGCATCCCGCAGGCTAGTCGAGTAAAAACACGTGCGAGAGGATGCATCCCGCAGGCTAGTCGAGTAAAAACACGTGCGAGGTTTTGTGGGATGCGCATGCGCAGGTTTTGTGGGATGCGCATGCGCAGGTTTTTTGGGATGCGCATGGCTAGTCGAGCAAAAACACGTGCGAGAGGATGCATCCCGCAGGGTAGTCGAGTAAAAACACGTGCGAGAGGATGCATCCCGCAGGCTAGTCGAGCAAAAACACGTGCGAGAGGATGCATCCCGCAGGCTAGTCGAGTAAAAACACGTGCGAGAGGATGCATCCCGCAGGCTAGTCTAGTAAAAACACGTGCGAGGTTTTGTGGGATGCGCATGCGCAGGTTTTGTGGGATGCGCATGCGCAGGTTTTGTGGGATGCGCATGCGCAGGTTTTTTGGGATGCGCATGGCTAGTCGAGCAAAAACACGTGCGAGAGGATGCATCCCGCAGGGTAGTCGAGTAAAAACACGTGCGAGAGGATGCATCCCGCAGGCTAGTCGAGTAAAAACACGTGCGAGGTTTTGTGGGATGCGCATGCGCAGGTTTTTTGGGATGCGCATGCCTAGTCGAGCAAAAACACGTGCGAGAGGATGCATCCCGCAGGCTAGTCGAGCAAAAACACGTGCGAGAGGATGCATCCCGCAGGCTAGTCGAGTAAAAACACGTGCGAGAGGATGCATCCCGCAGGCTAGTCGAGTAAAAACACGTGCGAGAGGATGCATCCCGCAGGCTAGTCGAGTAAAAACACGTGCGAGAGGATGCATCCCGCAGGGTAGTCGAGTAAAAACACGTGCGAGAGGATGCATCCCGCAGGCTAGTCGAGTAAAAACACGTGCGAGAAGATGCATCCCGCAGGCCAGTCGAGTAAAAACACGTGCGAGGTTTTGTGGGATGCGCATGCGCAGGTTTTGTGGGATGCGCATGCGCAGGTTTTTTGGGATGCGCATGGCTAGTCGAGCAAAAACACGTGCGAGAGGATGCATCCCGCAGGGTAGTCCGAGTAAAAACACGTGCAAGAGGATGCTTCCCGCAGGCTAGTCGAGTAAAAACACGTGCGAGAGGATGCATCCCGCAGGCTAGTCGAGTAAAAACACGTGCGAGAGGATGCATCCTGCAGGCTAGTCGAGTAAAAACACGTGCGAGGTTTTGTGGGATGCGCATGCGCAGGTTTTGTGGGATGCGCATGCGCAGGTTTTATGGGATGCGCATGGCTAGTCGAGCAAAAACACGTGCGAGAGGATGCATACCGCAGGCTAGTCGAGTAAAAACACGTGCGAGGTTTTGTGGGATGCGCATGCGCAGGTTTTGTGGGATGCGCATGCGCAGGTTTTATGGGATGCGCATGGCTAGTCGAGCAAAAACACGTGCGAGAGGATGCATCCCGCAGGGTAGTCGAGTAAAAACACGTGCGAGGTTTTGTGGGATGCGCATGCGCAGGTTTTTTGGGATGCGCATGGCTAGTCGAGCAAAAACACGTGCGAGAGGATGCATCCCGCAGGGTAGTCGAGTAAAAACACGTGCAAGAGGATGCTTCCCGCAGGCTAGTCGAGTAAAAACACGTGGGAGAGGATGCATCCCGCAGGCTAGTCGAGTAAAAACACGTGCGAGAGGATGCTTCCCGCAGGCTAGTCGAGTAAAAACACGTGCGAGAGGATGCATCCCGCATGCTAGTCGAGTAAAAACACGTGCGAGAGGTTGCGTCCCGCAGGCTAGTCGAGCAAAAACACGTGCGAGAGGATGCATTCCGCAGGCTAGCCGAGTAAAAACACGTGCGAGAGGATGCATCCCGCAGGCTAGTCGAGTAAAAACACGTGCGAGAGGATGCATCCCGCAGGCTAGTCGAGTAAAAACACGTGCGAGGTTTTGTGGGATGCGCATGCGCAGGTTTTGTGGGATGCGCATGCGCAGGTTTTTTGGGATGCGCATGGCTAGTCGAGCAAAAACACGTGCGAGAGGATGCATCCCGCAGGGTAGTCGAGTAAAAACACGTGCGAGAGGATGCATCCCGCAGGCTAGTCGAGCAAAAACACGTGCGAGAGGATGCATCCCGCAGGCTAGTCGAGTAAAAACACGTGCGAGAGGATGCATCCCGCAGGCTAGTCTAGTAAAAACACGTGCGAGGTTTTGTGGGATGCGCATGCGCAGGTTTTGTGGGATGCGCATGCGCAGGTTTTGTGGGATGCGCATGCGCAGGTTTTTTGGGATGCGCATGGCTAGTCGAGCAAAAACACGTGCGAGAGGATGCATCCCGCAGGGTAGTCGAGTAAAAACACGTGCGAGAGGATGCATCCCGCAGGCTAGTCGAGTAAAAACACGTGCGAGGTTTTGTGGGATGCGCATGCGCAGGTTTTTTGGGATGCGCATGCCTAGTCGAGCAAAAACACGTGCGAGAGGATGCATCCCGCAGGCTAGTCGAGCAAAAACACGTGCGAGAGGATGCATCCCGCAGGCTAGTCGAGTAAAAACACGTGCGAGAGGATGCATCCCGCAGGCTAGTCGAGTAAAAACACGTGCGAGAGGATGCATCCCGCAGGCTAGTCGAGTAAAAACACGTGCGAGAGGATGCATCCCGCAGGCTAGTCGAGTAAAAACACGTGCGAGAGGATGCATCCCGCAGGGTAGTCGAGTAAAAACACGTGCGAGAGGATGCATCCCGCAGGCTAGTCGAGTAAAAACACGTGCGAGAAGATGCATCCCGCAGGCCAGTCGAGTAAAAACACGTGCGAGGTTTTGTGGGATGCGCATGCGCAGGTTTTGTGGGATGCGCATGCGCAGGTTTTTTGGGATGCGCATGGCTAGTCGAGCAAAAACACGTGCGAGAGGATGCATCCCGCAGGGTAGTCCGAGTAAAAACACGTGCAAGAGGATGCTTCCCGCAGGCTAGTCGAGTAAAAACACGTGCGAGAGGATGCATCCCGCAGGCTAGTCGAGTAAAAACACCTGCGAGAGGATGCGTCCCGCAGGCTAGTCGAGCAAAAACACGTGCGAGAGGATGCATCCCGCAGGCTAGTCGAGTAAAAACACGTGCGAGAGGATGCATCCCGCAGACTAGTCGAGTAAAAACACGTGCGAGAGGATGCATCCCGCAGGCTAGTCGAGTAAAAAAACGTGCGAGGTTTTGTGGGATGCGCATGCGCAGGTTTTTTGGGATGCGCATGCGCAGGTTTTGTGGGATGCGCATGCGCAGGTTTTTTGGGATGCGCATGCGCAGGTTTTTTGGGATGCGCATGCCTAGTCGAGCAAAAACACGTGCGAGAAGATGCATCCCGCAGGCTAGTCGAGTAAAAACACGTGCGAGGTTTTGTGGGATGCGCATGCGCAGGTTTTGTGGGATGCGCATGCGCAGGTTTTGTGGGATGCGCATGCGCAGGTTTTGTGGGATGCGCATGCGCAGGTTTTTTGGGATGCGCATGCGCAGGTTTTTTGGGATGCGCATGGCTAGTCGAGCAAAAACACGTGCGAGAGGATGCATCCCGCAGGCTAGTCGAGTAAAAACACGTGCGAGAGGATGCATCCCGCAGGCTAGTCGAGTAAAAACGTGCGAGAGGATGCATCCCGCAGGCTAGTCGAGTAAAAACACGTGCGAGAGGATGCATCCCGCAGGCTAGTCGAGTAAAAACACGTGCGAGGTTTTGTGGGATGCGCATGCGCAGGTTTTGTGGGATGCGCATGCGCAGGTTTTATGGGATGCGCATGGCTAGTCGAGCAAAAACACGTGCGAGAGGATGCATCCTGCAGGGTAGTCGAGTAAAAACACGTGCGAGGTTTTGTGGGATGCGCATGCGCAGGTTTTGTGGTATGCGCATGCGCAGGTTTTGTGGGATGCGCATGCGCAGGTTTTTTGGGATGCGCATGGCTAGTCGAGCAAAAACACGTGCGAGAGGATGCATTCCGCAGGCTAGCCGAGTAAAAACACGTGCGAGGTTTTGTGGGATGCGCATGCGCAGGTTTTGTGGGATGCGCATGCGCTGGTTTTATGGGATGCGCATGGCTAGTCGAGCAAAAACACGTGCGAGAGGATGCATCCCGCAGGGTAGTCGAGTAAAAACACGTGCGAGGTTTTGTGGGATGCGCATGCGCAGGTTTTGTGGGATGCGCATGCGCAGGTTTTGTGGGATGCGCATGCGCAGGTTTTGTGGGATGCGCATGCGCAGGTTTTTTGGGATGCGCATGGCTAGTCGAGCAAAAACACGTGCGAGAGGATGCATCCCGCAGGGTAGTCGAGTAAAAACACGTGCAAGAGGATGCTTCCCGCAGGGTAGTCGAGTAAAAACACGTGCGAGAGGATGCATCCCGCAGGCTAGTCGAGCAAAAACACGTGCGAGAGGATGCATCCCGCAGGCTAGTCGAGTAAAAACACGTGCGAGAGGATGCATCCCGCAGGCTAGTCGAGTAAAAACACGTGCGAGGTTTTGTGGGATGCGCATGCGCAGGTTTTGTGGGATGCGCATGCGCAGGTTTTTTGGGACGCGCATGGCTAGTCGAGCAAAAACACGTGCGAGAGGATGCATCCCGCAGGGTAGTCGAGTAAAAACACGTGCGAGAGGATGCATCCCGCAGGCTAGTCGAGCAAAAACACGTGCGAGAGGATGCATCCCGCAGGCTAGTCGAGTAAAATCACGTGCGAGAGGATGCGTCCCGCAGGCTAGTCGAGCAAAAACACGTGCGAGAGGATGCATCCCGCAGGCTAGTCGAGCAAAAACACGTGCGAGAGGATGCATCCCGCAGGCTAGTCGAGTAAAAACACGTGCGAGAGGATGCATCCCGCAGGCTAGTCGAGTTAAAACACGTGCGAGAGGATGCATCCCGCAGGCTAGTCGAGTAAAAACACGTGCGAGGTTTTGTGGGATGCGCATGCGCAGGTTTTTTGGGACGCGCATGGCTAGTCGAGCAAAAACACGTGCGAGAGGATGCATCCCGCAGGGTAGTCGAGTAAAAACACGTGCAAGAGGATGCTTCCCGCAGGCTAGTCGAGTGAAAACACGTGCGAGAGGATGCATCCCTCAGGCTAGTCGAGTAAAAACACGTGCGAGAGGATGCTTCCCGCAGGCTAGTCGAGTAAAAACACGTGCGAGAGGATGCATCCCGCATGCTAGTCGAGTAAAAACACGTGCAAGAGGATGCTTCCCGCAGGCTAGTCGAGTAAAAATACGTGCGAGAGGATGCATACCGCAGGCTAGTCGAGTAAAAACACGTGCGAGAGGATGCGTCCCGCAGGCTAGTCGAGCAAAAACACGTGCGAGAGGATGCATCCCGCAGGCTAGTCGAGCAAAAACACGTGCGAGAGGATGCATCCCGCAGGCTAGTCGAGTAAAAACACGTGCGAGAGGATGCATCCCGCAGGCTAGTCGAGTAAAAACACGTGCGAGAGAATGCATCCCGCAGGCTAGTCGAGTAAAAACACGTGCGAGGTTTTGTGGGATGCGCATGCGCAGGTTTTGTGGGATGCGCATGCGCAGGTTTTTTGGGATGCGCATGGCTAGTCGAGCAAAAACACGTGCGAGAGGATGCATCCCGCAGGGTAGTCGAGTAAAAACACGTGCGAGAGGATGCATCCCGCAGGCTAGTCGAGTAAAAACACGTGCGAGAGGATGCATCCCGCAGGCTAGTCGAGTAAAAACACGTGCGAGAAGATGCATCCCGCAGGCTAGTCGAGTAAAAACACGTGCGAGGTTTTGTGGGATGCGCATGCGCAGGTTTTGTGGGATGCGCATGCGCAGGTTTTGTGGGATGCGCATGCGCAGGTTTTTTGGGATGCGCATGCGCAGGTTTTTTGGGATGCGCATGCCTAGTCGAGCAAAAACACGTGCGAGAGGATGCATCCCGCAGGCTAGTCGAGCAAAAACACGTGCGAGAGGATGCATCCCGCAGGCCAGTCGAGTAAAAACACGTGCGAGAGGATGCATCCCGCAGGCTAGTCGAGTAAAAACACGTGCGAGAGGATGCATTCCGCAGGCTAGCCGAGTAAAAACACGTGCGAGGTTTTGTGGGATGCGCATGCGCAGGTTTTTTGGGATGCGCATGGCTAGTCGAGCAAAAACACGTGGGAGAGGATGCATCCCGCAGGCTAGTCGAGTAATAACACGTGCGAGAGGATGCATCCCGCAGGCTAGTCGAGTAAAAACACGTGCGAGGGGATGCATCCCGCAGGCTAGTCGAGTAAAAACACGTGCGAGAAGATGCATCCCGCAGGCTAGTCGAGTAAAAACACGTGCGAGGTTTTGTGGGATGCGCATGCGCAGGTTTCGTGGGATGCGCATGCGCAGGTTTTTTGGGATGCGCATGCGCAGGTTTTTTGGGATGCGCATGGCTAGTCGAGCAAAAACACGTGCGAGAGGATGCATCCCGCAGGCTAGTCGAGTAAAAACACGTGCGAGAGGATGCATCCTGCAGGCTAGACGAGTAAAAACACGTGCGAGAGGATGCATCCCGCAGGCTAGTCGAGTAAAAACGTGCGAGAGGATGCATCCCGCAGGCTAGTCGAGTAAAAACACGTGCGAGAGGATGCATACCGCAGGCTAGTCGAGTAATAACACGTGCGAGGTTTTGTGGGATGCGCATGCGCAGGTTTTGTGGGATGCGCATGCGCAGGTTTTATGGGATGCGCATGGCTAGTCGAGCAAAAACACGTGCGAGAGGATGCATCCCGCAGGCTAGTCGAGTAAAAACACGTGCGAGAGGATGCATCCCGCAGGCTAGTCGAGTTAAAACACGTGCGAGAGGATGCATACCGCAGGCTAGTCGAGTAAAAACACGTGCGAGGTTTTGTGGGATGCGCATGCGCAGGTTTTGTGGGATGCGCATGCGCAGGTTTTATGGGATGCGCATGGCTAGTCGAGCAAAAACACGTGCGAGAGGATGCATCCCGCAGGGTAGTCGAGTAAAAACACGTGCGAGGTTTTGTGGGATGCGCATGCGCAGGTTTTGTGGGATGCGCATGAGCAGGTTTTGTGGGATGCGCATGCGCAGGTTTTTTGGGATGCGCATGGCTAGTCGAGCAAAAACACGTGCGAGAGGATGCATCCCGCAGGGTAGTCGAGTAAAAACACGTGCAAGAGGATGCTTCCCGCAGGCTAGTCGAGTAAAAACACGTGCGAGGTTTTGTGGGATGCGCATGCGCAGGTTTTGTGGGATGCGCATGCGCAGGTTTTTTGGGATGCGCATGCGCAGGTTTTTTGGGATGCGCATGGCTAGTCGAGCAAAAACACGTGCGAGAGGATGCATCCCGCAGGCTAGTCGAGTAAAAACACGTGCGAGGTTTTGTGGGATGCGCATGCGCAGGTTTTGTGGGATGCGCATGCGCAGGTTTTTTGGGATGCGCATGCGCAGGTTTTTTGGGATGCGCATGCCTAGTCGAGCAAAAACACGTGCGAGAGGATGCATCCCGCAGGCTAGTCGAGTAAAAACGTGCGAGAGGATGCATCCCGCAGGCTAGTCGAGTTAAAACACGTGCGAGAGGATGCATACCGCAGGCTAGTCGAGTAAAGACACGTGCGAGGATTTGTGCGATGCGCATGCGCAGGTTTTGTGGGATGCGCATGGCTAGTCGAGCAAAAACTCGTGCGAGAGGATGCATCCCGCAGGGTAGTCGAGTAAAAACACGTGCGAGGTTTTGTGGGATGCGCATGCGCAGGTTTTGTGGGATGCGCATGCGCAGGTTTTTTGGGATGCGCATGCGCAGGTTTTTTGGGATGCGCATGGCTAGTCGAGCAAAAACACGTGCGAGAGGATGCATCCCGCAGGGTAGTCGAGTAAAAACACGTGCAAGAGGATGCTTCCCGCAGGCTAGTCGAGTAAAAACACGTGCGAGGTTTTGTGGGATGCGCATGCGCAGGTTTTGTGGGTTGCGCATGCGCAGGTTTTGTGGGATGCGCATGCGCAGGTTTTTTGGGATGCGCATGGCTAGTCGAGCAAAAACACGTGCGAGAGGATGCATCCCGCAGGCTAGTCGAGTAAAAACACGTGCGAGAGGATGCATACCGCAGGCTAGTCGAGTAAAAACACGTGCGAGGTTTTGTGGGATGCGCATGCGCAGGTTTTGTGGGATGCGCGTGCGCAGGTTTTTTGGGATGCGCATGCGCAGGTTTTTTGGGATGCGCATGCCTAGTCGAGCAAAAACACGTGCGAGAGGATGCATCCCGCAGGCTAGTCGAGTAAAAACGTGCGAGAGGATGCATCCCGCAGGCTAGTCGAGTTAAAACACGTGCGAGAGGATGCATACCGCAGGCTAGTCGAGTAAAAACACGTGCGAGGTTTTGTGCGATGCGCATGCGCAGGTTTTGTGGGATGCGCATGGCTAGTCGAGCAAAAACACGTGCGAGAGGATGCATCCCGCAGGGTAGTCGAGTAAAAACACGTGCGAGGTTTTGTGGGATGCGCATGCGCAGGTTTTGTGGGATGCGCATGCGCAGGTTTTTTGGGATGCGCATGCGCAGGTTTTTTGGGATGCGCATGCCTAGTCGAGCAAAAACACGTGCGAGAGGATGCATCCCGCAGGCTAGTCGAGCAAAAACACGTGCGAGAGGATGCATCCCGCAGGCCAGTCGAGTAAAAACACGTGCGAGAGGATGCATCCCGCAGGCTAGTCGAGTAAAAACGTGCGAGAATATGCATCCCGCAGGCTAGTCGAGTTAAAACACGTGCGAGAGGATGCATACCGCAGGCTAGTCGAGTAAAAACACGTGCGAGGTTTTGTGCGATGCGCATGCGCAGGTTTTGTGGGATGCGCATGGCTAGTCGAGCAAAAACACGTGCGAGAGGATGCATCCCGCAGGGTAGTCGAGTAAAAACACGTGCGAGGTTTTGTGGGATGTGCATGCGCAGGTTTTGTCGGATGCGCATGCGCAGGTTTTGTGGGATGCGCATGCGCAGGTTTTTTGGGATGCGCATGGCTAGTCGAGCAAAAACACGTGCGAGAGGATGCATCCCGCAGGGTAGTCGAGTAAAAACACGTGCAAGAGGATGCTTCCCGCAGGCTAGTCGAGTAAAAACACGTGCGAGAGGATGCATCCCGCAGGCTAGTCGAGTAAAAACACGTGCGAGAGGATGCTTCCCGCAGGCTAGTCGAGTAAAAACACGTGCGAGAGGATGCATCCCGCATGCTAGTCGAGTAAAAACACGTGCGAGAGGATGCGTCCCGCAGGCCAGTCGAGTAAAAACACGTGCGAGGTTTTGTGGGATGCGCATGCGCAGGTTTTGTGGGATGCGCATGCGCAGGTTTTTTGGGATGCGCATGCGCAGGTTTTGTGGGATGCGCATGCGCAGGTTTTTTGGGATGCGCATGCCTAGTCGAGCAAAAACACGTGCGAGAGGATGCATCCCGCAGGCTAGTCGAGCAAAAACACGTGCGAGAGGATGCATCCCGCAGGCCAGTCGAGTAAAAACACGTGCGAGAGGATGCATCCCGCAGGCTAGTCGAGTAAAAACACGTGCGAGGAGATGCATCCCGCAGGCTAGTCGAGTAAAAACACGTGCGAGGTTTTGTGGGATGCGCATGCGCAGGTTTTGTGGGATGCGCATGGCTAGTCGAGCAAAAACACGTGCGAGAGGATGCATCCCGCAGGGTAGTCGAGTAAAAACACGTGCGAGAGGATGCATCCCGCAGGCTAGTCGAGTAAAAACACGTGCGAGGTTTTGTGGGATGCGCATGCGCAGGTTTTTTGGGATGCGCATGGCTAGTCGAGCAAAAACACGTGCGAGAGGATGCATCCCGCAGGGTAGTCGAGTAAAAACACGTGCGAGAGGATGCATCCCGCAGTCTAGTCGAGTAAAAACACGTGCGAGAGGATGCATCCCGCAGGCTAGTCGAGTAAAAACACGTGCGAGAAGATGCATCCCGCAGGCTAGTCGAGTAAAAACACGTGCGAGGTTTTGTGGGATGCGCATGCGCAGGTTTTGTGGGATGCGCATGCGCAGGTTTTTTGGGATGCGCATGCGCAGGTTTTGTGGGATGCGCATGCGCAGGTTTTTTGGGATGCGCATGCGCAGGTTTTTTGGGATGCGCATGCCTAGTCGAGCAAAAACACGTGCGAGAGGATGCATCCCGCAGGCTAGTCGAGCAAAAACACGTGCGAGAGGATGCATCCCGCAGGCCAGTCGAGTAAAAACACGTGCGAGAGGATGCATCCCGCAGGCTAGTCGAGTAAAAACACGTGCGAGAGGATGCATTCCGCAGGCTAGCCGAGTAAAAACACGTGCGAGGTTTTGTGGGATGCATATGCGCAGGTTTTTTGGGATGCGCATGCGCAGGTTCTTTGGGATGCGCATGACTAGTCGAGCAAAAACACGTGCGAGAGGATGCATCCCGCAGGCTAGTCGAGTAAAAACACGTGCGAGAGGATGCATCCCGCAGGCTAGTCGAGTAAAAACACGTGCGAGAGGATGCATCCCGCAGGCTAGTCGAGTTAAAACACGTGCGAGAGGATGCATACCGCAGGCTAGTCGAGTAAAAACACGTGCGAGGTTTTGTGGGATGCGCATGCGCAGGTTTTGTGGGATGCGCATGCGCAGGTTTTATGGGATGCGCATGGCTAGTCGAGCAAAAACACGTGCGAGAGGATGCATCCCGCAGGGTAGTCGAGTAAAAACACGTGCGAGGTTTTGTGGGATGCGCATACACAGGTTTTGTGGGATGCGCATGAGCAGGTTTTGTGGGATGCGCATGCGCAGGTTTTTTGGGATGCGCATGGCTAGTCGAGCAAAAACACGTGCGAGAGGATGCATCCCGCAGGCTAGTCGAGCAAAAACACGTGCGAGAGGATGCATCCCGCAGGCCAGTCGAGTAAAAACACGTGCGAGAGGATGCATCCCGCAGGCTAGTCGAGTAAAAACACGTGCGAGGAGATGCATCCCGCAGGCTAGTCGAGTAAAAACACGTGCGAGGTTTTGTGGGATGCGCATGCGCAGGTTTTGTGGGATGCGCATGCGCAGGTTTTTTGGGATGCGCATGGCTAGTCGAGCAAAAACACGTGCGAGAGGATGCATCCCGCAGGGTAGTCGAGTAAAAACACGTGCGAGAGGATGCATCCCGCAGGCTAGTCGAGTAAAAACACGTGCGAGGTTTTGTGGGATGCGCATGCGCAGGTTTTTTGGGATGCGCATGGCTAGTCGAGCAAAAACACGTGCGAGAGGATGCATCCCGCAGGGTAGTCGAGTAAAAACACGTGCGAGAGGATGCATCCCGCAGGCTAGTCGAGTAAAAACACGTGCGAGAGGATGCATCCCGCAGGCTAGTCGAGTAAAAACACGTGCGAGAAGATGCATCCCGCAGGCTAGTCGAGTAAAAACACGTGCGAGGTTTTGTGGGATGCGCATGCGCAGGTTTTGTGGGATGCGCATGCGCAGGTTTTTTGGGATGCGCATGCGCAGGTTTTGTGGGATGCGCATGCGCAGGTTTTTTGGGATGCGCATGCGCAGGTTTTTTGGGATGCGCATGCCTAGTCGAGCAAAAACACGTGCGAGAGGATGCATCCCGCAGGCTAGTCGAGCAAAAACACGTGCGAGAGGATGCATCCCGCAGGCCAGTCGAGTAAAAACACGTGCGAGAGGATGCATCCCGCAGGCTAGTCGAGTAAAAACACGTGCGAGAGGATGCATTCCGCAGGCTAGCCGAGTAAAAACACGTGCGAGGTTTTGTGGGATGCATATGCGCAGGTTTTTTGGGATGCGCATGCGCAGGTTCTTTGGGATGCGCATGACTAGTCGAGCAAAAACACGTGCGAGAGGATGCATCCCGCAGGCTAGTCGAGTAAAAACACGTGCGAGAGGATGCATCCCGCAGGCTAGTCGAGTAAAAACACGTGCGAGAGGATGCATCCCGCAGGCTAGTCGAGTAAAAACACGTGCGAGGTTTTGTGCGATGCGCATGCGCAGGTTTTGTGGGATGCGCATGGCTAGTCGAGCAAAAACACGTGCGAGAGGATGCATCCCGCAGGGTAGTCGAGTAAAAACACGTGCGAGGTTTTGTGGGATGCGCATGCGCAGGTTTTGTGGGATGCGCATGCGCAGGTTTTTTGGGATGCGCATGCGCAGGTTTTTTGGGATGCGCATGCCTAGTCGAGCAAAAACACGTGCGAGAGGATGCATCCCGCAGGCTAGTCGAGCAAAAACACGTGCGAGAGGATGCATCCCGCAGGCCAGTCGAGTAAAAACACGTGCGAGAGGATGCATCCCGCAGGCTAGTCGAGTAAAAACGTGCGAGAGGATGCATCCCGCAGGCTAGTCGAGTTAAAACACGTGCGAGAGGATGCATACCGCAGGCTAGTCGAGTAAAAACACGTGCGAGATTTTGTGCGATGCGCATGCGCAGGTTTTGTGGGATGCGCATGGCTAGTCGAGCAAAAACACGTGCGAGAGGATGCATCCCGCAGGGTAGTCGAGTAAAAACACGTGCGAGGTTTTGTGGGATGCGCATGCGCAGGTTTTGTGGGATGCGCATGCGCAGGTTTTGTGGGATGCGCATGCGCAGGTTTTTTGGGATGCGCATGGCTAGTCGAGTAAAAACACGTGCGAGAGGATGCATCCCGCAGGCTAGTCGAGTAAAAACACGTGCGAGAAGATGCATCCCGCAGGCTAGTCGAGTAAAAACACGTGCGAGGTTTTGTGGGATGCGCATGCGCAGGTTTTGTGGGATGCGCATGCGCAGGTTTTTGGGATGCGCATGCACAGGTTTTTTCGGATGCGCATGCCTAGTCGAGCAAAAACACGTGCGAGAGGATGCATCCCGCAGGCTAGTCGAGCAAAAACACGTGCGAGAGGATGCATCCCGCAGGCCAGTCGAGTAAAAACACGTGCGAGAGGATGCATCCCGCAGGCTAGTCGAGTAAAAACGTGCGAGAGGATGCATCCCGCAGGCTAGTCGAGTTAAAACACGTGCGAGAGGATGCATACCGCAGGCTAGTCGAGTAAAAACACGTGCGAGGTTTTGTGGGATGCGCATGCGCAGGTTTTGTGGGATGCGCATGCGCAGGTTTTATGGGATGCCCATGGCTAGTCGAGCAAAAACACGTGCGAGAGGATGCATCCCGCAGGGTAGTCGAGTAAAAACACGTGCGAGGTTTTGTGGGATGAGCATGCGCAGGTTTTGTGGGATGCGCATGCGCAGGTTTTGTGGGATGCGCATGCGCAGGTTTTGTGGGATGCGCATGCGCAGGTTTTGTGGGATGCGCATGCGCAGGTTTTTTGGGATGCGCATGGCTAGTCGAGCAAAAACACGTGCGAGAGGATGCATCCCGCAGGGTAGTCGAGTAAAAACACGTGCAAGAGGATGCTTCCCGCAGGCTAGTCGAGTAAAAACACGTGCGAGAGGATGCATCCCGCAGGCTAGTCGAGTAAAAACACGTGCGAGAGGATGCTTCCCGCAGGCTAGTCGAGTAAAAACACGTGCGAGAGGATGCATCCCGCATGCTAGTCGAGTAAAAACACGTGCGAGAGGATGCGTCCCGCAGGCTAGTCGAGCAAAAACACGTGCGAGAGGATGCATTCCGCAGGCTAGCCGAGTAAAAACACGTGCGAGGTTTTGTGGGATGCGCATGCGCAGGTTTTGTGGGATGCGCATGCGCAGGTTTTTTGGGATGCGCATGGCTAGTCGAGCAAAAACACGTGCGAGAGGATGCATCCCGCAGGGTAGTCGAGTAAAAACACGTGCGAGAGGATGCATCACGCAGGCTAGTCGAGCAAAAACACGTGCGAGAGGATGCATCCAACAGGCTAGTCGAGTAAAAACACGTGCGAGAGGATGCATCCCGCAGGCTAGTCGAGTAAAAACACGTGCGAGGTTTTGTGGGATGCGCATGCGCAGGTTTTGTGGGATGCGCATGCGCAGGTTTTTTGGGATGCGCATGGCTAGTCGAGCAAAAACACGTGCGAGAGGATGCATCCCGCAGGGTAGTCGAGTAAAAACACGTGCGAGAGGATGCATCCCGCAGGCTAGTCGAGCAAAAACACGTGCGAGAGGATGCATCCCGCAGGCTAGTCGAGTAAAAACACGTGCGAGAGGATGCGTCCCGCAGGCTAGTCGAGCAAAAACACGTGCGAGAGGATGCATCCCGCAGGCTAGTCGAGCAAAAACACGTGCGAGAGGATGCATCCCGCAGGCTAGTCGAGTAAAAACACGTGCGAGAGGATGCATCCCGCAGGCTAGTCGAGTTAAAACACGTGCGAGAGGATGCATCCCGCAGGCTAGTCGAGTAAAAACACGTGCGAGGTTTTGTGGGATGCGCATGCGCAGGTTTTGTGGGATGCGCATGCGCAGGTTTTTTGGGATACGCATGCGCAGGTTTTTTGGGATGCGCATGGCTAGTCGAGCAAAAACACGTGCGAGAGGATGCATCCCGCAGGGTAGTCGAGTAAAAACACGTGCGAGGTTTTGTGGGATGAGCATGCGCAGGTTTTGTGGGATGCGCATGGCTAGTCGAGCAAAAACACGTGCGAGAGGATGCATCCCGCAGGGTAGTCGAGTAAAAACACGTGCGAGGTTTTGTGGGATGCGCATGCGCAGGTTTTGTGGGATGCGCATGCGCAGGTTTTGTGGGATGCGCATGCGCAGGTTTTTTGGGATGCGCATGGCTAGTCGAGCAAAAACACGTGCGAGAGGATGCATCCCGCAGGGTAGTCGAGTAAAAACACGTGCGAGGTTTTGTGGGATGCGCATGCGCAGGTTTTGTGGGATGCGCATGCGCAGGTTTTGTGGGATGCGCATGCGCAGGTTTTTTGGGATGCTTCCCGCAGGCTAGAGGATGCTTCCCGCAGGCTAGTCGAGTAAAAACACGTGCGAGAGGATGCATCCCGCAGGCTAGTCGAGTAAAAACACGTGCGAGAGGATGCTTCCCGCAGGCTAGTCGAGTAAAAACACGTGCGAGAGGATGCATCCCGCATGCTAGTCGAGTAAAAACACGTGCGAGAGGATGCGTCCCGCAGGCTAGTCGAGCAAAAACACGTGCGAGAGGATGCATCCCGCAGGGTAGTCGAGTAAAAACACGTGCGAGAAGATGCATCCCGCAGGCTAGTCGAGTAAAAACACGTGCGAGGTTTTGTGGGATGCGCATGCGCAGGTTTTGTGGGATGCGCATGCGCAGGTTTTTTGGGATGCGCATGCGCAGGTTTTTTGGGATGCGCATGCCTAGTCGAGCAAAAACACGTGCGAGAGGATGCATCCCGCAGGCTAGTCGAGCAAAAACACGTGCGAGAGGATGCATCCCGCAGGCCAGTCGAGTAAAAACACGTGCGAGAGGATGCATCCCGCAGGCTAGTCGAGTAAAAACGTGCGAGAGGATGCATCCCGCAGGCTAGTCGAGTTAAAACACGTGCGAGAGGTTGCATACCGCAGGCTAGTCGAGTAAAAACACGTGCGAGGTTTTGTGGGATGCGCATGCGCAGGTTTTGTGGGATGCGCATGCGCAGGTTTTATGGGATGCCCATGGCTAGTCGAGCAAAAACACGTGCGAGAGGATGCATCCCGCAGGGTAGTCGAGTAAAAACACGTGCGAGGTTTTGTGGGATGAGCATGCGCAGGTTTTGTGGGATGCGCATGCGCAGGTTTTGTGGGATGCGCATGCGCAGGTTTTGTGGGATGCGCATGCGCAGGTTTTTTGGGATGCGCATGGCTAGTCGAGCAAAAACACGTGCGAGAGGATGCATCCCGCAGGCTAGTCGAGCAAAAACACGTGCGAGAGGATGCATCCCGCAGGCTAGTCGAGTAAAAACACGTGCGAGAGGATGCGTCCCGCAGGCTAGTCGAGCAAAAACACGTGCGAGAGGATGCATCCCTCAGGCTAGTCGAGCAAAAACACGTGCGAGAGGATGCATCCCGCAGGCTAGTCGAGTAAAAACACGTGCGAGAGGATGCATCCCGCAGGCTAGTCGAGTTAAAACACGTGCGAGGTTTTGTGGGATGCGCATGCGCAGGTTTTGTGGGATGCGCATGCGCAGGTTTTGTGGGATGCGCATGCGCAGGTTTTTTGGGATGCGCATGGCTAGTCGAGCAAAAACACGTGCGAGAGGATGCATCCCGCAGGGTAGTCGAGTAAAAACACGTGCAAGAGGATGCTTCCCGCAGGCTAGTCGAGTAAAAACATGTGCGAGAGGATGCATCCCGCAGGCTAGTCGAGTAAAAACACGTGCGAGAGGATGCATCCCGCAGGCTAGTCGAGTTAAAACACGTGCGAGAGGATGCATACCGCAGGCTAGTCGAGTAAAAACACGTGCGAGGTTTTGTGCGATGCGCATGCGCAGGTTTTGTGGGATGCGCATGGCTAGTCAAGCAAAAACACGTGCGAGAGGATGCATCCCGCATGCTAGTCGAGCAAAAACACGTGCGAGAGGATGCATTCCGCAGGCTAGCCGAGTAAAAACACGTGCGAGGTTTTGTGGGATGCGCATGCGCAGGTTTTGTGGGATGCGCATGCGCAGGTTTTGTGGGATGCGCATGCGCAGGTGTTTTGGGATGCGCATGGCTAGTCGAGCAAAAACACGTGCGAGAGGATGCATCCCGCAGGGTAGTCGAGTAAAAACACGTGCGAGAGGATGCATCCCGCAGGCTAGTCGAGCAAAAACACGTGCGAGAGGATGCATCCCGCAGGCTAGTCGAGCAAAAACACGTGCGAGAGGATGCATCCCGCAGGGTAGTCGAGTAAAAACACGTGCAAGAGGATGCTTCCCGCAGGCTAGTCGAGTAAAAACACGTGCGAGAGGATGCATCCCGCAGGCTAGTCGAGTAAAAACACGTGCGAGAGGATGCTTCCCGCAGGCTAGTCGAGTAAAAACACGTGCGAGAGGATGCATCCCGCATGCTAGTCGAGTAAAAACACGTGCGAGAGGATGCGTCCCGCAGGCCAGTCGAGTAAAAACACGTGCGAGAGGATGCATCCCGCAGGCTAGTCGAGTAAAAACACGTGCGAGGTTTTGTGGGATGCGCATGCGCAGGTTTTGTGGGATGCGCATGCGCAGGTTTTTTGGGATGCGCATGGCTAGTCGAGCAAAAACACGTGCGAGAGGATGCATCCCGCAGGGTAGTCGAGTAAAAACACGTGCGAGAGGATGCATCCCGCAGGCTAGTCGAGTAAAAACACGTGCGAGGAGATGCATCCCGCAGGCTAGTCGAGTAAAAACACGTGCGAGGTTTTGTGGGATGCGCATGCGCAGGTTTTTTGGGATGCGCATGGCTAGTCGAGCAAAAACACGTGCGAGAGGATGCATCCCGCAGGGTAGTCGAGTAAAAACACGTGCGAGAGGATGCATCCCGCAGGCTAGTCGAGTAAAAACACGTGCGAGGTTTTGTGGGATGCGCATGCGCAGGTTTTGTGGGATGCGCATGCGCAGGTTTTTTGGGATGCGCATGGCTAGTCGAGCAAAAACACGTGCGAGAGGATGCATCCCGCAGGGTAGTCGAGTAAAAACACGTGCGAGATGATGCATCCCGCAGGCTAGTCGAGTAAAAACACGTGCGAGAGGATGCATCCCGCAGGCTAGTCGAGTAAAAACACGTGCGAGAAGATGCATCCCGCAGGCTAGTCGAGTAAAAACACGTGCGAGGTTTTGTGGGATGCGCATGCGCAGGTTTTTTGGGATGCGCATGCGCAGGTTTTGTGGGATGCGCATGCGCAGGTTTTTTGGGATGCGCATGCGCAGGTTTTTTGGGATGCGCATGGCTAGTCGAGCAAAAACACGTGCGAGAGGATGCATCCCGCAGGGTAGTCGAGTAAAAACACGTGCGAGGTTTTGTGGGATGAGCATGCGCAGGTTTTGTGGGATGCGCATGGCTAGTCGAGCAAAAACACGTGCGAGAGGATGCATCCCGCAGGGTAGTCGAGTAAAAACACGTGCGAGGTTTTGTGGGATGCGCATGCGCAGGTTTTGTGGGATGCGCATGCGCAGGTTTTGTGGGATGCGCATGCGCAGGTTTTTTGGGATGCGCATGGCTAGTCGAGCAAAAACACGTGCGAGAGGATGCATCCCGCAGGGTAGTCGAGTAAAAACACGTGCAAGAGGATGCTTCCCGCAGGCTAGTCGAGTAAAAACACGTGCGAGAGGATGCATCCCGCAGGCTAGTCGAGTAAAAACACGTGCGAGAGGATGCTTCCCGCAGGCTAGTCGAGTAAAAACACGTGCGAGAGGATGCATCCCGCATGCTAGTCGAGTAAAAACACGTGCGAGAGGATGCGTCCCGCAGGCCAGACGAGTAAAAACACGTGCGAGAGGATGCATCCCGCAGGCTAGTCGAGTAAAAACACGTGCGAGAAGATGCATCCCGCAGGCTAGTCGAGTAAAAACACGTGCGAGGTTTTGTGGGATGCGCATGCGCAGGTTTTGTGGGATGCGCATGCGCAGGTTTTTTGGGATGCGCATGCGCAGGTTTTTTGGGATGCGCATGCCTAGTCGAGCAAAAACACGTGCGAGAGGATGCATCCCGCAGGCTAGTCGAGCAAAAACACGTGCGAGAGGATGCATCCCGCAGGCCAGTCGAGTAAAAACACGTGCGAGAGGATGCATCCCGCAGGCTAGTCGAGTAAAAACGTGCGAGAGGATGCATCCCGCAGGCTAGTCGAGTTAAAACACGTGCGAGAGGTTGCATACCGCAGGCTAGTCGAGTAAAAACACGTGCGAGGTTTTGTGGGATGCGCATGCGCAGGTTTTGTGGGATGCGCATGCGCAGGTTTTATGGGATGCCCATGGCTAGTCGAGCAAAAACACGTGCGAGAGGATGCATCCCGCAGGGTAGTCGAGTAAAAACACGTGCGAGGTTTTGTGGGATGAGCATGCGCAGGTTTTGTGGGATGCGCATGCGCAGGTTTTGTGGGATGCGCATGCGCAGGTTTTGTGGGATGCGCATGCGCAGGTTTTTTGGGATGCGCATGGCTAGTCGAGCAAAAACACGTGCGAGAGGATGCATCCCGCAGGCTAGTCGAGCAAAAACACGTGCGAGAGGATGCATCCCGCAGGCTAGTCGAGTAAAAACACGTGCGAGAGGATGCGTCCCGCAGGCTAGTCGAGCAAAAACACGTGCGAGAGGATGCATCCCGCAGGCTAGTCGAGCAAAAACACGTGCGAGAGGATGCATCCCGCAGGCTAGTCGAGTAAAAACACGTGCGAGAGGATGCATCCCGCAGGCTAGTCGAGTTAAAACACGTGCGAGGTTTTGTGGGATGCGCATGCGCAGGTTTTGTGGGATGCGCATGCGCAGGTTTTGTGGGATGCGCATGCGCAGGTTTTTTGGGATGCGCATGGCTAGTCGAGCAAAAACACGTGCGAGAGGATGCATCCCGCAGGGTAGTCGAGTAAAAACACGTGCAAGAGGATGCTTCCCGCAGGCTAGTCGAGTAAAAACATGTGCGAGAGGATGCATCCCGCAGGCTAGTCGAGTAAAAACACGTGCGAGAGGATGCATCCCGCAGGCTAGTCGAGTTAAAACACGTGCGAGAGGATGCATACCGCAGGCTAGTCGAGTAAAAACACGTGCGAGGTTTTGTGCGATGCGCATGCGCAGGTTTTGTGGGATGCGCATGGCTAGTCAAGCAAAAACACGTGCGAGAGGATGCATCCCGCATGCTAGTCGAGCAAAAACACGTGCGAGAGGATGCATTCCGCAGGCTAGCCGAGTAAAAACACGTGCGAGGTTTTGTGGGATGCGCATGCGCAGGTTTTGTGGGATGCGCATGCGCAGGTTTTGTGGGATGCGCATGCGCAGGTGTTTTGGGATGCGCATGGCTAGTCGAGCAAAAACACGTGCGAGAGGATGCATCCCGCAGGGTAGTCGAGTAAAAACACGTGCGAGAGGATGCATCCCGCAGGCTAGTCGAGCAAAAACACGTGCGAGAGGATGCATCCCGCAGGCTAGTCGAGTAAAAACACGTGCGAGAGGATGCATCCCGCAGGCTAGTCGAGTAAAAACACGTGCGAGGTTTTGTGGGATGCGCATGCGCAGGTTTTGTGGGATGCGCATGCGCAGGTTTTTTGGGATGCGCATGGCTAGTCGAGCAAAAACACGTGCGAGAGGATGCATCCCGCAGGGTAGTCGAGTAAAAACACGTGCGAGAGGATGCATCCCGCAGGCTAGTCGACCAAAAACACGTGCGAGAGGATGCATCCCGCAGGCTAGTCGAGTAAAAACACGTGCGAGAGGATGCATCCCGCAGGCTAGTCGAGTAAAAACACGTGCGAGAGGATGCATCCCGCAGGCTAGTCGAGTAAAAACACGTGCGAGGTTTTGTGGGATGCGCATGCGCAGGTTTTGTGGGATGCGCATGCGCAGGTTTTTTGGGATGCGCATGGCTAGTCGAGCAAAAACACGTGCGAGAGGATGCATCCCGCAGAGTAGTCGAGTAAAAACACGTGCGAGAGGATGCATCCCGCATGCTAGTCGAGTAAAAACACGTGCGAGAGGATGCGTCCCGCAGGCTAGTCGAGCAAAAACACGTGCGAGAGGATGCATTCCGCAGGCTAGCCGAGTAAAAACACGTGCGAGGTTTTGTGGGATGCGCATGCGCAGGTTTTGTGGGATGCGCATGCGCAGGTTTTTTGGGATGCGCATGGCTAGTCGAGCAAAAACACGTGCGAGAGGATGCATCCCGCAGGGTAGTCGAGTAAAAACACGTGCAAGAGGATGCTTCCCGCAGGCTAGTCGAGTAAAAACACTTGCGAGAGGATGCATCCCGCATGCTAGTCGAGTAAAAACACGTGCGAGAGGATGCGTCCCGCAGGCTAGTCGAGTTAAAACACGTGCGAGAGGTTGCATACCGCAGGCTAGTCGAGTAAAAACACGTGCGAGGTTTTGTGGGATGCGCATGCGCAGGTTTTGTGGGATGCGCATGCGCAGGTTTTATGGGATGCCCATGGCTAGTCGAGCAAAAACACGTGCGAGAGGATGCATCCCGCAGGGTAGTCGAGTAAAAACACGTGCGAGGTTTTGTGGGATGAGCATGCGCAGGTTTTGTGGGATGCGCATGCGCAGGTTTTGTGGGATGCGCATGCGCAGGTTTTGTGGGATGCGCATGCGCAGGTTTTGTGGGATGCGCATGCGCAGGTTTTTTGGGATGCGCATGCCTAGTCGAGCAAAAACACGTGCGAGAGGATGCATCCCGCAGGCTAGTCGAGTAAAAACACGTGCGAGAGGATGCGTCCCGCAGGCTAGTCGAGCAAAAACACGTGCGAGAGGATGCATCGCGCAGGCTAGTCGAGCAAAAACGCGTGCGAGAGGATGCATCCCGCAGGCTAGTCGAGTAAAAACACGTGCGAGAGGATGCATCCCGCAGGCTAGTCGAGTTAAAACACGTGCGAGGTTTTGTGGGATGCGCATGCGCAGGTTTTGTGGGATGCGCATGCGCAGGTTTTGTGGGATGCGCATGCGCAGGTTTTTTGGGATGCGCATGGCTAGTCGAGCAAAAACACGTGCGAGAGGATGCATCCCGCAGGGTAGTCGAGTAAAAACACGTGCAAGAGGATGCTTCCCGCAGGCTAGTCGAGTAAAAACATGTGCGAGAGGATGCATCCCGCAGGCTAGTCGAGTAAAAACACGTGCGAGAGGATGCATCCCGCAGGCTAGTCGAGTTAAAACACGTGCGAGAGGATGCATACCGCAGGCTAGTCGAGTAAAAACACGTGCGAGGTTTTGTGCGATGCGCATGCGCAGGTTTTGTGGGATGCGCATGGCTAGTCAAGCAAAAACACGTGCGAGAGGATGCATCCCGCATGCTAGTCGAGCAAAAACACGTGCGAGAGGATGCATTCCGCAGGCTAGCCGAGTAAAAACACGTGCGAGGTTTTGTGGGATGCGCATGCGCAGGTTTTGTGGGATGCGCATGCGCAGGTTTTGTGGGATGCGCATGCGCAGGTGTTTTGGGATGCGCATGGCTAGTCGAGCAAAAACACGTGCGAGAGGATGCATCCCGCAGGGTAGTCGAGTAAAAACACGTGCGAGAGGATGCATCCCGCAGGCTAGTCGAGCAAAAACACGTGCGAGAGGATGCATCCCGCAGGCTAGTCGAGTAAAAACACGTGCGAGAGGATGCATCCCGCAGGCTAGTCGAGTAAAAACACGTGCGAGGTTTTGTGGGATGCGCATGCGCAGGTTTTGTGGGATGCGCATGCGCAGGTTTTTTGGGATGCGCATGGCTAGTCGAGCAAAAACACGTGCGAGCGGATGCATCCCGCAGGGTAGTCGAGTAAAAACACGTGCGAGAGGATGCATCCCGCAGGCTAGTCGACCAAAAACATGTGCGAGAGGATGCATCCCGCAGGCTAGTCGAGTAAAAACACGTGCGAGAGGATGCATCCCGCAGGCTAGTCGAGTAAAAACACGTGCGAGAGGATGCATCCCGCAGGCTAGTCGAGTAAAAACACGTGCGAGGTTTTGTGGGATGCGCATGCGCAGGTTTTGTGGGATGCGCATGCGCAGGTTTTTTGGGATGCGCATGGCTAGTCGAGCAAAAACACGTGCGAGAGGATGCATCCCGCAGAGTAGTCGAGTAAAAACACGTGCGAGAGGATGCATCCCGCATGCTAGTCGAGTAAAAACACGTGCGAGAGGATGCGTCCCGCAGGCTAGTCGAGCAAAAACTCGTGCGAGAGGATGCATTCCGCAGGCTAGCCGAGTAAAAACACGTGCGAGGTTTTGTGGGATGCGCATGCGCAGGTTTTGTGGGATGCGCATGCGCAGGTTTTTTGGGATGCGCATGGCTAGTCGAGCAAAAACACGTGCGAGAGGATGCATCCCGCAGGGTAGTCGAGTAAAAACACGTGCGAGAGGATGCATCCCGCAGGCTAGTCGAGCAAAAACACGTGCGAGAGGATGCATCCCGCAGGCTAGTCGAGTAAAAACACGTGCGAGAGGATGCATCCCGCAGGCTAGCCGAGTAAAAACACGTGCGAGAGGATGCATCCCGCAGGCTAGTCGAGTTAAAACACGTGCGAGGTTTTGTGGGATGCGCATGCGCAGGTTTTGTGGGATGCGCATGCGCAGGTTTTGTGGGATGCGCATGCGCAGGTTTTTTGGGATGCGCATGGCTAGTCGAGCAAAAACACGTGCGAGAGGATGCATCCCGCAGGGTAGTCGAGTAAAAACACGTGCGAGAGGATGCATCCCGCAGGCTAGTCGACCAAAAACACGTGCGAGAGGATGCATCCCGCAGGCTAGTCGAGTAAAAACACGTGCGAGAGGATGCATCCCGCAGGCTAGTCGAGTAAAAACACGTGCGAGGTTTTGTGGGATGCGCATGCGCAGGTTTTGTGGGATGCGCATGCGCAGGTTTTTTGGGATGCGCATGGCTAGTCGAGCAAAAACACGTGCGAGAGGATGCATCCCGCAGAGTAGTCGAGTAAAAACACGTGCGAGAGGATGCATCCCGCATGCTAGTCGAGTAAAAACACGTGCGAGAGGATGCGTCCCGCAGGCTAGTCGAGCAAAAACACGTGCGAGAGGATGCATTCCGCAGGCTAGCCGAGTAAAAACACGTGCGAGGTTTTGTGGGATGCGCATGCGCAGGTTTTGTGGGATGCGCATGCGCAGGTTTTTTGGGATGCGCATGGCTAGTCGAGCAAAAACACGTGCGAGAGGATGCATCCCGCAGGGTAGTCGAGTAAAAACACGTGCGAGAGGATGCATCCCGCAGGCTAGTCGAGCAAAAACACGTGCGAGAGGATGCATCCCGCAGGCTAGTCGAGTAAAAACACGTGCGAGAGGATGCATCCCGCAGGCTAGCCGAGTAAAAACACGTGCGAGGTTTTGTGGGATGCGCATGCGCAGGTTTTGTGGGATGCGCATGCGCAGGTTTTTTGGGATGCGCATGGCTAGTCGAGCAAAAACACGTGCGAGAGGATGCATCCCGCAGGGTAGTCGAGTAAAAACACGTGCGAGAGGATGCATCACGCAGGCTAGTCGAGCAAAAACACGTGCGAGAGGATGCATCCCGCAGGCTAGTCGAGTAAAAACACGTGCGAGAGGATGCATCCCGCAGGCTAGTCGAGTAAAAACACGTGCGAGGTTTTGTGGGATGCGCATGCGCAGGTTTTGTGGGATGAGCATGCGCAGGTTTTTTGGGATGCGCATGCGCAGGTTTTTTGGGATGCGCATGGCTAGTCGAGCAAAAACACGTGCGAGAGGATGCATCCCGCAGGGTAGTCGAGTAAAAACACGTGCAAGAGGATGCATCCCGCAGGCTAGTCGAGTAAAAACACGTGCGAGGTTTTGTGGGATGCGCATGCGCAGGTTTTGTGGGATGCGCATGCGCAGGTTTTTTGGGATGCGCATGCGCAGGTTTTTTGGGATGCGCATGCCTAGTCGAGCAAAAACACGTGCGAGAGGATGCATCCCGCAGGCTAGTCGAGCAAAAACACGTGCGAGAGGATGCATCCCGCAGGCCAGTCGAGTAAAAACACGTGCGAGAGGATGCATCCCGCAGGCTAGTCGAGTAAAAACGTGCGAGAGGATGCATCCCGCAGGCTAGTCGAGTTAAAACACGTGCGAGAGGTTGCATACCGCAGGCTAGTCGAGTAAAAACACGTGCGAGGTTTTGTGGGATGCGCATGCGCAGGTTTTGTGGGATGCGCATGCGCAGGTTTTATGGGATGCCCATGGCTAGTCGAGCAAAAACACGTGCGAGAGGATGCATCCCGCAGGGTAGTCGAGTAAAAACACGTGCGAGGTTTTGTGGGATGAGCATGCGCAGGTTTTGTGGGA
Source organism: Lasioglossum baleicum (assembly GCF_051020765.1). Lineage (NCBI taxonomy): Eukaryota > Metazoa > Arthropoda > Insecta > Hymenoptera > Halictidae > Lasioglossum > Lasioglossum baleicum. The sequence continues at coordinate 17,400 of NW_027469872.1, read as the reverse complement.
TGCGCATGCGCAGGTTTTGTGGGATGCGCATGCGCAGGTTTTGTGGGATGCGCATGCGCAGGTTTTTTGGGATGCGCATGGCTAGTCGAGCAAAAACACGTGCGAGAGGATGCATCCCGCAGGCTAGTCGAGCAAAAACACGTGCGAGAGGATGCATCCCGCAGGCTAGTCGAGTAAAAACACGTGCGAGAGGATGCGTCCCGCAGGCTAGTCGAGCAAAAACACGTGCGAGAGGATGCATCCCGCAGGCTAGTCGAGCAAAAACACGTGCGAGAGGATGCATCCCGCAGGCTAGTCGAGTAAAAACACGTGCGAGAGGATGCATCCCGCAGGCTAGTCGAGTTAAAACACGTGCGAGGTTTTGTGGGATGCGCATGCGCAGGTTTTGTGGGATGCGCATGCGCAGGTTTTGTGGGATGCGCATGCGCAGGTTTTTTGGGATGCGCATGGCTAGTCGAGCAAAAACACGTGCGAGAGGATGCATCCCGCAGGGTAGTCGAGTAAAAACACGTGCAAGAGGATGCTTCCCGCAGGCTAGTCGAGTAAAAACATGTGCGAGAGGATGCATCCCGCAGGCTAGTCGAGTAAAAACACGTGCGAGAGGATGCATCCCGCAGGCTAGTCGAGTTAAAACACGTGCGAGAGGATGCATACCGCAGGCTAGTCGAGTAAAAACACGTGCGAGGTTTTGTGCGATGCGCATGCGCAGGTTTTGTGGGATGCGCATGGCTAGTCAAGCAAAAACACGTGCGAGAGGATGCATCCCGCATGCTAGTCGAGCAAAAACACGTGCGAGAGGATGCATTCCGCAGGCTAGCCGAGTAAAAACACGTGCGAGGTTTTGTGGGATGCGCATGCGCAGGTTTTGTGGGATGCGCATGCGCAGGTTTTGTGGGATGCGCATGCGCAGGTGTTTTGGGATGCGCATGGCTAGTCGAGCAAAAACACGTGCGAGAGGATGCATCCCGCAGGGTAGTCGAGTAAAAACACGTGCGAGAGGATGCATCCCGCAGGCTAGTCGAGCAAAAACACGTGCGAGAGGATGCATCCCGCAGGCTAGTCGAGTAAAAACACGTGCGAGAGGATGCATCCCGCAGGCTAGTCGAGTAAAAACACGTGCGAGGTTTTGTGGGATGCGCATGCGCAGGTTTTGTGGGATGCGCATGCGCAGGTTTTTTGGGATGCGCATGGCTAGTCGAGCAAAAACACGTGCGAGAGGATGCATCCCGCAGGGTAGTCGAGTAAAAACACGTGCGAGAGGATGCATCCCGCAGGCTAGTCGACCAAAAACACGTGCGAGAGGATGCATCCCGCAGGCTAGTCGAGTAAAAACACGTGCGAGAGGATGCATCCCGCAGGCTAGTCGAGTAAAAACACGTGCGAGAGGATGCATCCCGCAGGCTAGTCGAGTAAAAACACGTGCGAGGTTTTGTGGGATGCGCATGCGCAGGTTTTGTGGGATGCGCATGCGCAGGTTTTTTGGGATGCGCATGGCTAGTCGAGCAAAAACACGTGCGAGAGGATGCATCCCGCAGAGTAGTCGAGTAAAAACACGTGCGAGAGGATGCATCCCGCATGCTAGTCGAGTAAAAACACGTGCGAGAGGATGCGTCCCGCAGGCTAGTCGAGCAAAAACACGTGCGAGAGGATGCATTCCGCAGGCTAGCCGAGTAAAAACACGTGCGAGGTTTTGTGGGATGCGCATGCGCAGGTTTTGTGGGATGCGCATGCGCAGGTTTTTTGGGATGCGCATGGCTAGTCGAGCAAAAACACGTGCGAGAGGATGCATCCCGCAGGGTAGTCGAGTAAAAACACGTGCAAGAGGATGCTTCCCGCAGGCTAGTCGAGTAAAAACACTTGCGAGAGGATGCATCCCGCATGCTAGTCGAGTAAAAACACGTGCGAGAGGATGCGTCCCGCAGGCTAGTCGAGTTAAAACACGTGCGAGAGGTTGCATACCGCAGGCTAGTCGAGTAAAAACACGTGCGAGGTTTTGTGGGATGCGCATGCGCAGGTTTTGTGGGATGCGCATGCGCAGGTTTTATGGGATGCCCATGGCTAGTCGAGCAAAAACACGTGCGAGAGGATGCATCCCGCAGGGTAGTCGAGTAAAAACACGTGCGAGGTTTTGTGGGATGAGCATGCGCAGGTTTTGTGGGATGCGCATGCGCAGGTTTTGTGGGATGCGCATGCGCAGGTTTTGTGGGATGCGCATGCGCAGGTTTTGTGGGATGCGCATGCGCAGGTTTTTTGGGATGCGCATGCCTAGTCGAGCAAAAACACGTGCGAGAGGATGCATCCCGCAGGGTAGTCGAGTAAAAACACGTGCGAGAGGATGCGTCCCGCAGGCTAGTCGAGCAAAAACACGTGCGAGAGGATGCATCCCGCAGGCTAGTCGAGTAAAAACACGTGCGAGAGGATGCATCCCGCAGGCTAGTCGAGTAAAAACACGTGCGAGAGGATGCATCCCGCAGGCTAGTCGAGTAAAAACACGTGCGAGGTTTTGTGGGATGCGCATGCGCAGGTTTTGTGGGATGCGCATGCGCAGGTTTTTTGGGATGCGCATGGCTAGTCGAGCAAAAACACGTGCGAGAGGATGCATCCCGCAGAGTAGTCGAGTAAAAACACGTGCGAGAGGATGCATCCCGCATGCTAGTCGAGTAAAAACACGTGCGAGAGGATGCGTCCCGCAGGCTAGTCGAGCAAAAACACGTGCGAGAGGATGCATCCCGCATGCTAGTCGAGTAAAAACACGTGCGAGAGGATGCGTCCCGCAGGCTAGTCGAGTAAAAACACGTGCGAGAGGATGCATCCCGCAGGCTAGCCGAGTAAAAACACGTGCGAGAGGATGCATCCCGCAGGCTAGTCGAGTTAAAACACGTGCGAGGTTTTGTGGGATGCGCATGCGCAGGTTTTGTGGGATGCGCATGCGCAGGTTTTGTGGGATGCGCATGCGCAGGTTTTTTGGGATGCGCATGGCTAGTCGAGCAAAAACACGTGCGAGAGGATGCATCCCGCAGGGTAGTCGAGTAAAAACACGTGCGAGAGGATGCATCCCGCAGGCTAGTCGACCAAAAACACGTGCGAGAGGATGCATCCCGCAGGCTAGTCGAGTAAAAACACGTGCGAGAGGATGCATCCCGCAGGCTAGTCGAGTAAAAACACGTGCGAGGTTTTGTGGGATGCGCATGCGCAGGTTTTGTGGGATGCGCATGCGCAGGTTTTTTGGGATGCGCATGGCTAGTCGAGCAAAAACACGTGCGAGAGGATGCATCCCGCAGAGTAGTCGAGTAAAAACACGTGCGAGAGGATGCATCCCGCATGCTAGTCGAGTAAAAACACGTGCGAGAGGATGCGTCCCGCAGGCTAGTCGAGCAAAAACACGTGCGAGAGGATGCATTCCGCAGGCTAGCCGAGTAAAAACACGTGCGAGGTTTTGTGGGATGCGCATGCGCAGGTTTTGTGGGATGCGCATGCGCAGGTTTTTTGGGATGCGCATGGCTAGTCGAGCAAAAACACGTGCGAGAGGATGCATCCCGCAGGGTAGTCGAGTAAAAACACGTGCGAGAGGATGCATCCCGCAGGCTAGTCGAGCAAAAACACGTGCGAGAGGATGCATCCCGCAGGCTAGTCGAGTAAAAACACGTGCGAGAGGATGCATCCCGCAGGCTAGCCGAGTAAAAACACGTGCGAGGTTTTGTGGGATGCGCATGCGCAGGTTTTGTGGGATGCGCATGCGCAGGTTTTTTGGGATGCGCATGGCTAGTCGAGCAAAAACACGTGCGAGAGGATGCATCCCGCAGGGTAGTCGAGTAAAAACACGTGCGAGAGGATGCATCACGCAGGCTAGTCGAGCAAAAACACGTGCGAGAGGATGCATCCCGCAGGCTAGTCGAGTAAAAACACGTGCGAGAGGATGCATCCCGCAGGCTAGTCGAGTAAAAACACGTGCGAGGTTTTGTGGGATGCGCATGCGCAGGTTTTGTGGGATGAGCATGCGCAGGTTTTTTGGGATGCGCATGCGCAGGTTTTTTGGGATGCGCATGGCTAGTCGAGCAAAAACACGTGCGAGAGGATGCATCCCGCAGGGTAGTCGAGTAAAAACACGTGCAAGAGGATGCTTCCCGCAGGCTAGTCGAGTAAAAACATGTGCGAGAGGATGCATCCCGCAGGCTAGTCGAGTAAAAACACGTGCGAGAGGATGCATCCCGCAGGCTAGTCGAGTTAAAACACGTGCGAGAGGATGCATACCGCAGGCTAGTCGAGTAAAAACACGTGCGAGGTTTTGTGCGATGCGCATGCGCAGGTTTTGTGGGATGCGCATGGCTAGTCGAGCAAAAACACGTGCGAGAGGATGCATCCCGCAGGGTAGTCGAGTAAAAACACGTGCGAGAGGATGCATCCCGCAGGCTAGTCGAGCAAAAACACGTGCGAGAGGATGCATCCCGCAGGCTAGTCGAGTAAAAACACGTGCGAGAGGATGCGTCCCGCAGGCTAGTCGAGCAAAAACACGTGCGAGAGGATGCATCCCGCAGGCTAGTCGAGCAAAAACACGTGCGAGAGGATGCATCCCGCAGGCTAGTCGAGTAAAAACACGTGCGAGAGGATGCATCCCGCAGGCTAGTCGAGTTAAAACACGTGCGAGAGGATGCATCCCGCAGGCTAGTCGAGTAAAAACACGTGCGAGGTTTTGTGGGACGCGCATGCGCAGGTTTTGTGGGATGCGCATGCGCAGGTTTTGTGGGATGCGCATGCGCAGGTTTTTTGGGATGCGCATGGCTAGTCGAGCAAAAACACGTGCGAGAGGATGCATCCCGCAGGGTAGTCGAGTAAAAACACGTGCAAGAGGATGCTTCCCGCAGGCTAGTCGAGTAAAAACATGTGCGAGAGGATGCATCCCGCAGGCTAGTCGAGTAAAAACACGTGCGAGAGGATGCATCCCGCAGGCTAGTCGAGTTAAAACACGTGCGAGAGGATGCATACCGCAGGCTAGTCGAGTAAAAACACGTGCGAGGTTTTGTGCGATGCGCATGCGCAGGTTTTGTGGGATGCGCATGGCTAGTCAAGCAAAAACACGTGCGAGAGGATGCATCCCGCATGCTAGTCGAGCAAAAACACGTGCGAGAGGATGCATTCCGCAGGCTAGCCGAGTAAAAACACGTGCGAGGTTTTGTGGGATGCGCATGCGCAGGTTTTGTGGGATGCGCATGCGCAGGTTTTGTGGGATGCGCATGCGCAGGTTTTGTGGGATGCGCATGCGCAGGTGTTTTGGGATGCGCATGGCTAGTCGAGCAAAAACACGTGCGAGAGGATGCATTCCGCAGGCTAGCTGAGTAAAAACACGTGCGAGGTTTTGTGGGATGCGCATGCGCAGGTTTTGAGGGATGCGCATGCGCAGGTTTTTTGGGATGCGCATGGCTAGTCGAGCAAAAACACGTGCGAGAGGATGCATCCCGCAGGGTAGTCGAGTAAAAACACGTGCGAGAGGATGCATCCCGCAGGCTAGTCGAGCAAAAACACGTGCGAGAGTATGCATCCCGCAGGCTAGTCGAGTAAAAACACGTGCGAGAGGTTGCATCCCGCAGGCTAGTCGAGTAAAAACACGTGCGAGGGTTTGTGGGATGCGCATGCGCAGGTTTTTTGGGATGCGCATGGCTAGTCGAGCAAAAACACGTGCGAGAGGATGCATCCCGCAGGGTAGTCGAGTAAAAACACGTGCGAGAGGATGCATCCCGCAGGCTAGTCGAGCAAAAACACGTGCGAGAGGATGCATCCCGCAGGGTAGTCGAGTAAAAACACGTGCGAGAGGATGCATCCCGCAGGGTAGTCGAGTAAAAACACGTGCGAGAGGATGCATCCCGCAGGCTAGTCGAGTAAAAACACGTGCGAGGTTTTGTGGGATGCGCATGCGCAGGTTTTGTGGGATGCGCATGCGCAGGTTTTTTGGGATGCGCATGCCTAGTCGAGCAAAAACACGTGCGAGAGGATGCATCCCGCAGGCTAGTCGAGCAAAAACACGTGCGAGAGGATGCATCCCGCAGGCTAGTCGAGTAAAAACACGTGCGAGAGGATGCATCCCGCAGGCTAGACGAGTAAAAACACGTGCGAGGTTTTGTGGGATGCGCATGCGCAGGTTTTGTGGGATGCGCATGCGCAGGTTTTTTGGGATGCGCATGGCTAGTCGAGCAAAAACACGTGCGAGAGGATGCATCCCGCAGGGTAGTCGAGTAAAAACACGTGCGAGAGGATGCATCCTGCAGGCTAGACGAGTAAAAACACGTGCGAGGTTTTGTGGGATGCGCATGCGCAGGTTTTGTGGGATGCGCATGCGCAGGTTTTTTGGGATGCGCATGGCTAGTCGAGCAAAAACACGTGCGAGAGGATGCATCCCGCAGGGTAGTCGAGTAAAAACACGTGCGAGAGGATGCATCCCGCAGGCTAGTCGAGCAAAAACACGTGCGAGAGGATGCATCCCGCAGGCTAGTCGAGTAAAAACACGTGCGAGAGGATGCATCCCGCAGGCTAGTCGAGTAAAAACACGTGCGAGGTTTTGTGGGATGCGCATGCGCAGGTTTTGTGGGATGCGCATGCGCAGGTTTTTTGGGATGCGCATGGCTAGTCGAGCAAAAACACGTGCGAGAGGATGCATCCCGCAGGGTAGTCGAGTAAAAACACGTGCGAGAGGATGCATCCCGCAGGCTAGTCGAGCAAAAACACGTGCGAGAGGATGCATCCCGCAGGCTAGTCGAGTAAAAACACGTGCGAGAGGATGCATCCCGCAGGCTAGTCGAGTAAAAACACGTGCGAGGTTTTGTGGGATGCGCATGCGCAGGTTTTGTGGGATGCGCATGCGCAGGTTTTTTGGGATGCGCATGCGCAGGTTTTTTGGGATGCGCATGCGCAGGTTTTTTGGGATGCGCATGGCTAGTCGAGCGAAAACACGTGCGAGAGGATGCATCCCGCAGGCTAGTCGAGTAAAAACACGTGCGAGAGGATGAATCCCGAAGGCTAGTCGAGTAAAAACACGTGCGAGAGGATGCATCCCGCAAGCTAGTCGAGCAAAAACACGTGCGAGAGGATGCATCCCGCAGGCTGGTCGAGCTAAAACACGTGCGAGAGGATGCATCCCGCAGGCTAGTCGAGTAAAAACACGTGCGAGAGGATGCATCCTGCAGGCTAGTGGAGTAAAAACACGTGCGAGAGGATGCATCCCGCAGGCTAGTCGAGCAAAAACACGTGCGAGAGGATGCATCCCGCAGGCTGGTCGAGCAAAAACACGTGCGAGAGAATGCATCCCGCAGGCTAGTCGAGTAAAAACACGTGCGAGGTTTTGTGGGATGCGCATGCGCAGGTTTTGTGGGATGCGCATGGCTAGTCGAGCAAAAACACGTGCGAGAGGATGCATCCCGCAGGCTAGTCGAGTAAAAACACGTGCGAGAGAATGCATCCCGCAGGCTAGTCGAGTAAAAACACGTGCGAGAGGATGCATCCCGCAGGCTAGTCGAGTAAAAACACGTGCGAGAGGATGCATCCCGCAGGCTAGTCGAGTAAAAACACGTGCGAGAGGATGCATCCCGCATGCTAGTCGAGTAAAAACACGTGCCAGGTTTTGTGGGATGCGCATGCGCAGGTTTTGCGGGATGCGCATGGGCAGGTTTTTTGGGATGCGCATGCGCAGGTTTTTTGGGATGCGCATGGCTAGTCGAGCAAAAACACGTGCGAGAGGATGCATCCCGCAGGCTAGTCGAGTAAAAACACGTGCGAGAGGATGCATCCTGCAGGCTAGACGAGTAAAAACACGTGCGAGAGGATGCATACCGCAGGCTAGTCGAGTAAAAACACGTGCGAGGTTTTGTGGGATGCGCATGCGCAGGTTTTGTGGGATGCGCATGCGCAGGTTTTATGGGATGCGCATGGCTAGTCGAGCAAAAACACGTGCGAGAGGATGCATCCCGCAGGGTAGTCGAGTAAAAACACGTGCGAGGTTTTGTGGGATGCGCATGCGCAGGTTTTGTGGGATGCGCATGAGCAGGTTTTGTGGGATGCGCATGCGCAGGTTTTGTGGGATGCGTATGCGCAGGTTTTTTGGGATGCGCATGGCTAGTCGAGCAAAAACACGTGCGAGAGGATGCATCCCGCAGGGTAGTCGAGTAAAAACACGTGCAAGAGGATGCTTCCCGCAGGCTAGTCGAGTAAAAACACGTGCGAGAGGATGCATCCCGCAGGCTAGTCGAGTAAAAACACGTGCGAGAGGATGCATCCCGCAGGCTAGTCGAGTAAAAACACGTGCGAGAAGATGCATCCCGCAGGCTAGTCGAGTAAAAACACGTGCGAGGTTTTGTGGGATGCGCATGCGCAGGTTTTGTGGGATGCGCATGCGCAGGTTTTTTGGGATGCGCATGCGCAGGTTTTGTGGGATGCGCATGCGCAGGTTTTTTGGGATGCGCATGCGCAGGTTTTGTGGGATGCGCATGCGCAGGTTTTTTGGGATGCGCATGCCTAGTCGAGCAAAAACACGTGCGAGAGGATGCATCCCGCAGGCCAGTCGAGTAAAAACACGTGCGAGAGGATGCATCCCGCAGGCTAGTCGAGTAAAAACACGTGCGAGAGGATGCATTCCGCAGGCTAGCCGAGTAAAAACACGTGCGAGGTTTTGTGGGATGCGCATGCGCAGGTTTTTTGGGATGCGCATGCGCAGGTTCTTTGGGATGCGCATGACTAGTCGAGCAAAAACACGTGCGAGAGGATGCATCCCGCAGGCTAGTCGAGTAAAAACACGTGCGAGAGGATGCATCCCGCAGGCTAGTCGAGTAAAAACACGTGCGAGAGGATGCATCCCGCAGGCTAGTCGAGTAAAAACACGTGCGAGAGGATGCATCCCGCAGAGTAGTCGAGTAAAAACACGTGCCAGGTTTTGTGGGATGCGCATGCGCAGGTTTTGCGGGATGCGCATGGGCAGGTTTTTTGGGATGCGCATGCGGAGGTTTTTTGGGATGCGCATGGCTAGTCGAGCAAAAACACGTGCGAGAGGATGCATCCCGCAGGCTAGTCGAGTAAAAACACGTGCGAGAGGATGCATCCTGCAGGCTAGACGAGTAAAAACACGTGCGAGAGGATGCATACCGCAGGCTAGTCGAGTAAAAACACGTGCGAGGTTTTGTGGGATGCGCATGCGCAGGTTTTGTGGGATGCGCATGCGCAGGTTTTATGGGATGCGCATGGCTAGTCGAGCAAAAACACGTGCGAGAGGATGCATCCCGCAGGGTAGTCGAGTAAAAACACGTGCGAGGTTTTGTGGGATGCGCATGCGCAGGTTTTGTGGGATGCGCATGAGCAGGTTTTGTGGGATGCGCATGCGCAGGTTTTGTGGGATGCGTATGCGCAGGTTTTTTGGGATGCGCATGGCTAGTCGAGCAAAAACACGTGCGAGAGGATGCATCCCGCAGGGTAGTCGAGTAAAAACACGTGCAAGAGGATGCTTCCCGCAGGCTAGTCGAGTAAAAACACGTGCGAGAGGATGCATCCCGCAGGCTAGTCGAGTAAAAACACGTGCGAGAGGATGCATCCCGCAGGCTAGTCGAGTAAAAACACGTGCCAGGTTTTGTGGGATGCGCATGCGCAGGTTTTGCGGGATGCGCATGGGCAGGTTTTTTGGGATGCGCATGCGCAGGTTTTTTGGGATGCGCATGGCTAGTCGAGCAAAAACACGTGCGAGAGGATGCATCCCGCAGGCTAGTCGAGTAAAAACACGTGCGAGAGGATGCATCCTGCAGGCTAGACGAGTAAAAACACGTGCGAGAGGATGCATACCGCAGGCTAGTCGAGTAAAAACACGTGCGAGGTTTTGTGGGATGCGCATGCGCAGGTTTTGTGGGATGCGCATGCGCAGGTTTTATGGGATGCGCATGGCTAGTCGAGCAAAAACACGTGCGAGAGGATGCATCCCGCAGGGTAGTCGAGTAAAAACACGTGCGAGGTTTTGTGGGATGCGCATGCGCAGGTTTTGTGGGATGCGCATGAGCAGGTTTTGTGGGATGCGCATGCGCAGGTTTTGTGGGATGCGTATGCGCAGGTTTTTTGGGATGCGCATGGCTAGTCGAGCAAAAACACGTGCGAGAGGATGCATCCCGCAGGGTAGTCGAGTAAAAACACGTGCAAGAGGATGCTTCCCGCAGGCTAGTCGAGTAAAAACACGTGCGAGAGGATGCATCCCGCAGGCTAGTCGAGTAAAAACACGTGCGAGAGGATGCATCCCGCAGGCTAGTCGAGTAAAAACACGTGCGAGAAGATGCATCCCGCAGGCTAGTCGAGTAAAAACACGTGCGAGGTTTTGTGGGATGCGCATGCGCAGGTTTTGTGGGATGCGCATGCGCAGGTTTTGTGGGATGCGCATGCGCAGGTTTTGTGGGATGCGCATGCGCAGGTTTTTTGGGATGCGCATGCGCAGGTTTTTTGGGATGCGCATGCCTAGTCGAGCAAAAACACGTGCGAGAGGATGCATCCCGCAGGCCAGTCGAGTAAAAACACGTGCGAGAGGATGCATCCCGCAGGCTAGTCGAGTAAAAACACGTGCGAGGAGATGCATCCCGCAGGCTAGTCGAGTAAAAACACGTGCGAGGTTTTGTGGGATGCGCATGCGCAGGTTTTGTGGGATGCGCATGCGCAGGTTTTTTGGGATGCGCATGCGCAGGTTTTTTGGGATGCGCATGGCTAGTCGAGCAAAAACACGTGCGAGAGGATGCATCCCGCAGGGTAGTCGAGTAAAAACACGTGCGAGAGGATGCATCCCGCAGGCTAGTCGAGTAAAAACACGTGCGAGGTTTTGTGGGATGCGCATGCGCAGGTTTTGTGGGATGCGCATGCGCAGGTTTTTTGGGATGCGCATGGCTAGTCGAGCAAAAACACGTGCGAGAGGATGCATCCCGCAGGGTAGTCGAGTAAAAACACGTGCGAGAGGATGCATCCCGCAGGCTAGTCGAGTAAAAACACGTGCGAGAGGATGCATCCCGCAGGCTAGTCGAGTAAAAACACGTGCGAGAAGATGCATCCCGCAGGCTAGTCGAGTAAAAACACGTGCGAGGTTTTGTGGGATGCGCATGCGCAGGTTTTGTGGGATGCGCATGCGCAGGTTTTTTGGGATGCGCATGCGCAGGTTTTGTGGGATGCGCATGCGCAGGTTTTTTGGGATGCGCATGCGCAGGTTTTTTGGGATGCGCATGCCTAGTCGAGCAAAAACACGTGCGAGAGGATGCATCCCGCAGGCTAGTCGAGCAAAAACACGTGCGAGAAGATGCATCCCGCAGGCTAGTCGAGTAAAAACACGTGCGAGGTTTTGTGGGATGCGCATGCGCAGGTTTTGTGGGATGCGCATGCGCAGGTTTTGTGGGATGCGTATGCGCAGGTTTTTTGGGATGCGCATGGCTAGTCGAGCAAAAACACGTGCGAGAGGATGCATCCCGCAGGGTAGTCGAGTAAAATCACGTGCAAGAGGATGCTTCCCGCAGGCTAGTCGAGTAAAAACACGTGCGAGAGGATGCATCCCGCAGGCTAGTCGAGTAAAAACACGTGCGAGAGGATGCATCCCGCAGGCTAGTCGAGTAAAAACACGTGCGAGAAGATGCATCCCGCAGGCTAGTCGAGTAAAAACACGTGCGAGGTTTTGTGGGATGCGCATGCGCAGGTTTTGTGGGATGCGCATGCGCAGGTTTTTTGGGATGCGCATGCGCAGGTTTTGTGGGATGCGCATGCGCAGGTTTTTTGGGATGCGCATGCGCAGGTTTTTTGGGATGCGCATGCCTAGTCGAGCAAAAACACGTGCGAGAGGATGCATCCCGCAGGCTAGTCGAGCAAAAACACGTGCGAGAGGATGCATCCCGCAGGCCAGTCGAGTAAAAACACGTGCGAGAGGATGCATCCCGCAGGCTAGTCGAGTAAAAACACGTGCGAGGAGATGCATCCCGCAGGCTAGTCGAGTAAAAACACGTGCGAGGTTTTGTGGGATGCGCATGCGCAGGTTTTTTGGGATGCGCATGCGCAGGTTTTTCGGGATGCGCATGGCTAGTCGAGCAAAAACACGTGCGAGAGGATGCATCCCGCAGGGTAGTCGAGTAAAAACACGTGCGAGAGGATGCATCCCGCAGGCTAGTCGAGTAAAAACACGTGCGAGGTTTTGTGGGATGCGCATGCGCAGGTTTTGTGGGATGCGCATGCGCAGGTTTTTTGGGATGCGCATGGCTAGTCGAGCAAAAACACGTGCGAGAGGATGCATCCCGCAGGGTAGTCGAGTAAAAACACGTGCGAGAGGATGCATCCCGCAGGCTAGTCGAGTAAAAACACGTGCGAGAGGATGCATCCCGCAGGCTAGTCGAGTAAAAACACGTGCGAGAAGATGCATCCCGCAGGCTAGTCGAGTAAAAACACGTGCGAGGTTTTGTGGGATGCGCATGCGCAGGTTTTGTGGGATGCGCATGCGCAGGTTTTTTGGGATGCGCATGCGCAGGTTTTGTGGGATGCGCATGCGCATGCGCAGGTTTTTTGGGATGCGCATGCGCAGGTTTTTTGGGATGCGCATGCCTAGTCGAGCAAAAACACGTGCGAGAGGATGCATCCCGCAGGCTAGTCGAGCAAAAACACGTGCGAGAGGATGCATCCCGCAGGCCAGTCGAGTAAAAACACGTGCGAGAGGATGCATCCCGCAGGCTAGTCGAGTAAAAACACGTGCGAGAGGATGCATTCCGCAGGCTAGCCGAGTAAAAACACGTGCGAGGTTTTGTGGGATGCGCATGCGCAGGTTTTTTGGGATGCGCATGCGCAGGTTCTTTGGGATGCGCATGACTAGTCGAGCAAAAACACGTGCGAGAGGATGCATCCCGCAGGCTAGTCGAGTAAAAACACGTGCGAGAGGATGCATCCCGCAGGCTAGTCGAGTAAAAACACGTGCGAGAGGATGCATCCCGCAGGCTAGTCGAGTAAAAACACGTGCGAGAAGATGCATCCCGCAGGCTAGTCGAGTAAAAACACGTGCGAGGTTTTGTGGGATGCGCATGCGCAGGTTTTGTGGGATGCGCATGCGCAGGTTTTTTGGGATGCGCATGGCTAGTCGAGCAAAAACACGTGCGAGAGGATGCATCCCGCAGGCTAGTCGAGCAAAAACACGTGCGAGAGGATGCATCCCGCAGACTAGTCGAGTAAAAACACGTGCGAGAGGATGCTTCCCGCAGGGTAGTCGAGTAAAAACACGTGCGAGAGGATGCATCCCGCAGGCTAGTCGAGCAAAAACACGTGCGAGAGGATGCATCCCGCAGGCTAGTCGAGTAAAAACACGTGCGAGAGGATGCATCCCGCAGGCTAGTCGAGTAAAAACACGTGCGAGAGGATGCATCCCGCAGGCTAGTCGAGTAAAAACACGTGCGAGGTTTTGTGGGATGCGCATGCGCAGGTTTTGTGGGATGCGCATGCGCAGGTTTTTTGGGATGCGCATGGCTAGTCGAGCAAAAACACGTGCGAGAGGATGCATCCCGCAGGGTAGTCGAGTAAAAACACGTGCGAGAGGATGCATCCCGCAGGCTAGTCGACCAAAAACACGTGCGAGAGGATGCATCCCGCAGGCTAGTCGAGTAAAAACACGTGCGAGAGGATGCATCCCGCAGGCTAGTCGAGTAAAAACACGTGCGAGAGGATGCATCCCGCAGGCTAGTCGAGTAAAAACACGTGCGAGGTTTTGTGGGATGCGCATGCGCAGGTTTTGTGGGATGCGCATGCGCAGGTTTTTTGGGATGCGCATGGCTAGTCGAGCAAAAACACGTGCGAGAGGATGCATCCCGCAGAGTAGTCGAGTAAAAACACGTGCGAGAGGATGCATCCCGCATGCTAGTCGAGTAAAAACACGTGCGAGAGGATGCGTCCCGCAGGCTAGTCGAGCAAAAACACGTGCGAGAGGATGCATTCCGCAGGCTAGCCGAGTAAAAACACGTGCGAGGTTTTGTGGGATGCGCATGCGCAGGTTTTGTGGGATGCGCATGCGCAGGTTTTTTGGGATGCGCATGGCTAGTCGAGCAAAAACACGTGCGAGAGGATGCATCCCGCAGGGTAGTCGAGTAAAAACACGTGCGAGAGGATGCATCCCGCAGGCTAGTCGAGCAAAAACACGTGCGAGAGGATGCATCCCGCAGGCTAGTCGAGTAAAAACACGTGCGAGAGGATGCATCCCGCAGGCTAGCCGAGTAAAAACACGTGCGAGGTTTTGTGGGATGCGCATGCGCAGGTTTTGTGGGATGCGCATGCGCAGGTTTTTTGGGATGCGCATGCGCAGGTTTTTTGGGATGCGCATGGCTAGTCGAGCAAAAACACGTGCGAGAGGATGCATCCCGCAGGGTAGTCGAGTAAAAACACGTGCGAGAGGATGCATCCCGCAGGCTAGTCGAGTAAAAACACGTGCGAGGTTTTGTGGGATGCGCATGCGCAGGTTTTGTGGGATGCGCATGCGCAGGTTTTTTGGGATGCGCATGGCTAGTCGAGCAAAAACACGTGCGAGAGGATGCATCCCGCAGGGTAGTCGAGTAAAAACACGTGCGAGAGGATGCATCCCGCAGGCTAGTCGAGTAAAAACACGTGCGAGAGGATGCATCCCGCAGGCTAGTCGAGTAAAAACACGTGCGAGAAGATGCATCCCGCAGGCTAGTCGAGTAAAAACACGTGCGAGGTTTTGTGGGATGCGCATGCGCAGGTTTTGTGGGATGCGCATGCGCAGGTTTTTTGGGATGCGCATGCGCAGGTTTTGTGGGATGCGCATGCGCAGGTTTTTTGGGATGCGCATGCGCAGGTTTTTTGGGATGCGCATGCCTAGTCGAGCAAAAACACGTGCGAGAGGATGCATCCCGCAGGCTAGTCGAGCAAAAACACGTGCGAGAGGATGCATCCCGCAGGCCAGTCGAGTAAAAACACGTGCGAGAGGATGCATCCCGCAGGCTAGTCGAGTAAAAACACGTGCGAGAGGATGCATTCCGCAGGCTAGCCGAGTAAAAACACGTGCGAGGTTTTGTGGGATGCGCATGCGCAGGTTTTTTGGGATGCGCATGCGCAGGTTCTTTGGGATGCGCATGACTAGTCGAGCAAAAACACGTGCGAGAGGATGCATCCCGCAGGCTAGTCGAGTAAAAACACGTGCGAGAGGATGCATCCCGCAGGCTAGTCGAGTAAAAACACGTGCGAGAGGATGCATCCCGCAGGCTAGTCGAGTAAAAACACGTGCGAGAGGATGCATCCCGCAGAGTAGTCGAGTAAAAACACGTGCCAGGTTTTGTGGGATGCGCATGCGCAGGTTTTGCGGGATGCGCATGGGCAGGTTTTTTGGGATGCGCATGCGCAGGTTTTTTGGGATGCGCATGGCTAGTCGAGCAAAAACACGTGCGAGAGGATGCATCCCGCAGGCTAGTCGAGTAAAAACACGTGCGAGAGGATGCATCCTGCAGGCTAGACGAGTAAAAACACGTGCGAGAGGATGCATACCGCAGGCTAGTCGAGTAAAAACACGTGCGAGGTTTTGTGGGATGCGCATGCGCAGGTTTTGTGGGATGCGCATGCGCAGGTTTTATGGGATGCGCATGGCTAGTCGAGCAAAAACACGTGCGAGAGGATGCATCCCGCAGGGTAGTCGAGTAAAAACACGTGCGAGGTTTTGTGGGATGCGCATGCGCAGGTTTTGTGGGATGCGCATGAGCAGGTTTTGTGGGATGCGCATGCGCAGGTTTTGTGGGATGCGTATGCGCAGGTTTTTTGGGATGCGCATGGCTAGTCGAGCAAAAACACGTGCGAGAGGATGCATCCCGCAGGGTAGTCGAGTAAAAACACGTGCAAGAGGATGCTTCCCGCAGGCTAGTCGAGTAAAAACACGTGCGAGAGGATGCATCCCGCAGGCTAGTCGAGTAAAAACACGTGCGAGAGGATGCATCCCGCAGGCTAGTCGAGTAAAAACACGTGCCAGGTTTTGTGGGATGCGCATGCGCAGGTTTTGCGGGATGCGCATGGGCAGGTTTTTTGGGATGCGCATGCGCAGGTTTTTTGGGATGCGCATGGCTAGTCGAGCAAAAACACGTGCGAGAGGATGCATCCCGCAGGCTAGTCGAGTAAAAACACGTGCGAGAGGATGCATCCTGCAGGCTAGACGAGTAAAAACACGTGCGAGAGGATGCATACCGCAGGCTAGTCGAGTAAAAACACGTGCGAGGTTTTGTGGGATGCGCATGCGCAGGTTTTGTGGGATGCGCATGCGCAGGTTTTATGGGATGCGCATGGCTAGTCGAGCAAAAACACGTGCGAGAGGATGCATCCCGCAGGGTAGTCGAGTAAAAACACGTGCGAGGTTTTGTGGGATGCGCATGCGCAGGTTTTGTGGGATGCGCATGAGCAGGTTTTGTGGGATGCGCATGCGCAGGTTTTGTGGGATGCGTATGCGCAGGTTTTTTGGGATGCGCATGGCTAGTCGAGCAAAAACACGTGCGAGAGGATGCATCCCGCAGGGTAGTCGAGTAAAAACACGTGCAAGAGGATGCTTCCCGCAGGCTAGTCGAGTAAAAACACGTGCGAGAGGATGCATCCCGCAGGCTAGTCGAGTAAAAACACGTGCGAGAGGATGCATCCCGCAGGCTAGTCGAGTAAAAACACGTGCGAGAAGATGCATCCCGCAGGCTAGTCGAGTAAAAACACGTGCGAGGTTTTGTGGGATGCGCATGCGCAGGTTTTGTGGGATGCGCATGCGCAGGTTTTGTGGGATGCGCATGCGCAGGTTTTGTGGGATGCGCATGCGCAGGTTTTTTGGGATGCGCATGCGCAGGTTTTTTGGATGCGCATGCCTAGTCGAGCAAAAACACGTGCGAGAGGATGCATCCCGCAGGCCAGTCGAGTAAAAACACGTGCGAGAGGATGCATCCCGCAGGCTAGTCGAGTAAAAACACGTGCGAGGAGATGCATCCCGCAGGCTAGTCGAGTAAAAACACGTGCGAGGTTTTGTGGGATGCGCATGCGCAGGTTTTGTGGGATGCGCATGCGCAGGTTTTTTGGATGCGCATGCGCAGGTTTTTTGGGATGCGCATGGCTAGTCGAGCAAAAACACGTGCGAGAGGATGCATCCCGCAGGGTAGTCGAGTAAAAACACGTGCGAGAGGATGCATCCCGCAGGCTAGTCGAGTAAAAACACGTGCGAGGTTTTGTGGGATGCGCATGCGCAGGTTTTGTGGGATGCGCATGCGCAGGTTTTTTGGGATGCGCATGGCTAGTCGAGCAAAAACACGTGCGAGAGGATGCATCCCGCAGGGTAGTCGAGTAAAAACACGTGCGAGAGGATGCATCCCGCAGGCTAGTCGAGTAAAAACACGTGCGAGAGGATGCATCCCGCAGGCTAGT
>NW_027469871.1:0-56712 GCF_051020765.1 Lasioglossum baleicum | reverse complement strand
TTGCATGCAAATACACTGATCTAGCACGCGAAACAGCGATTCCGCACAGAAATACACTTCTGAAACGAAGAACAGTCGAATCTGACAAGGGCTCGAATAAATTGTGATCGTGCTTGCCGAATTGGAGTTTCCGTGCCAATTTCGCATACTTGTATGCAAATGCACTGATCTGGCACGCGAAACAGCGATTCCGCACAGAAATACACTGCTGAAGCGAAGAATCGTCGAATCTGATATAAGCTCGAATAAATCGGGATCGTGCTTGCCGGGTCGGAGTTTCCGTGCGAATTTCGCATATTTGTATGCAAATGCACTGATCTAGCACGCGAAACAGCGATTCCGCACAGATATACACTTCTGAAACGAAGAATCGTCGAATCTGACATAAGCTCGAATAAATTGTGATCGTGCTTGCCGGGTCGGAGTTTCTGTGCCAATTTCGCATATTTGCATTCAAATGCACTGATCTGGCACGCGAAACAGCGATTCCGCACAGAAATACACTGCTGAAGTGAAGAATCGTCGAATCTGACATAAGCTCGAATACATCGTGATCGTGTTTGTCGGGTCGGAGTTTCTATTTCAATTTCTCATACTTGCATGCAAATGCACTGATCTAGCGCGCGAAACAGCGATTCCGCACAGAAATACACTTCGGAAGCGAAGAATCTTCGAATCTGACATAAGCTCAAATAAATCGTGATCGTGCTTGCCGGGTCGGAGTTTCTGTGCCAATTTCACGTATTTGCATGCAAATGCACTGAACTAGCACGCGAAACAGCGATTCCGCACAGAAATACACTTCTGAAACGAAGAATCGTCGAATCTGACATAAGCTCGAATAAATTGTGATCGTGCTTGCCGGGTCGGAGTTTCTGTGCCACTTTCGCTTATTTGCATGCAAATGCACTGATCTAGCACGCGCAACAGCGATTCCGCACAGAAATACACTTCTGAAACGAAGAATCGTCGAATCTGACATAAGCTCGAATAAATCGTGATCGTGCTTGCCGGGTCGGAGTTTCTGTGCCAATTTCGCATATTTGCATGCAAATGCACTGATCTAGCACGCGAAACAGCGATTCCGCACAGAAATACACTTCTGAAACGAAGAATCGTCGAATCTGATATAAGCTCGAATAAATCGGGATCGTGCTTGCCGGGTCGGAGTTTCCGTGCCAATTTCGCATATTTGTATGCAAATGCACTGATCTAGCACGCGAAACAGCGATTCCGCACAGAAATACACTTCTGAAACGAAGAATCGTCGAATCTGATATAAGCTCGAATAAATCGGGATCGTGCTTGCCGGGTCGGAGTTTCCGTGCCAATTTCGCATATTTGTATGCAAATGCACTGATCTAGCACGCGAAACAGCGATTCCGCACAGAAATACACTTCTGAAACGAAGAATCGTCGAATCTGACATAAGCTCGAATAAATCGTGATCGTGGTTGCCGGGTCGGAGTTTCTGTGCCAATTTCGCATATTTGCATCCAAATGCACTGATGTAGCACGCGAAACAGCGATTCCGCACAGAAATACACTTCTGAAACGAAGAATCGTTGAATCTGACATAAGCTCGAATAAATTGTGATCGTGACTGCCGGGTCGGAGTTTCTGTGCCAATTTCGCATATTTGCATTCAAATGCACTGATCTAGCACGCGAAACAGCGATTCCGCACAGAAATACACTTCTGAAGCGAAGAATCGTCGAATCTGACATAAGCTCGAATAAATCGTGATCGTGCTTGCCGGGTCGGAGTTTCTATTCCAATTTCACATACTTGCATGCAAATGCACTGACCTAGCGCGCGAAACAGCGATTCCGCACAGAAATACACTTCTGAAACGAAGAATCGTCGAATCTGACATAAGCTCGAATAAATCGTGATCGTGCGCCGGGTCGGAGTTTCTATGCCAATTTCACGTATTTGCATGCAAATGCACTGATCTAGCGCACGAAACAGCGATTCCGCACAGAAATACACTTCGGAAGCGAAGAATCTTCGAATCTGACATAAGCTCGAATAAATCGTGATCGTGCTTGCCGGGTCGGAGTTTCTGTGCCAATTTCGCATATTTGCATTCAAATGCACTGATCTAGCACGCGAAACAGCGATTCCGCACAGAAATACACTTCTGAAACGAAGAATCGTCGAATCTGACATAAGCTCGAATAATTTGTGATCGTGCTTGCCGGGCCGGAGTTTCTATTCCAATTTCGCATACTTGTATGCAAATGCAATGATCTAGCACGCGAAACAGCGATTCGGCACAGAAATTCATTTGTGAAACGAATAATCGTCGAATCTGACATAAGCTCGAATAAATCGTGATCGTGCTTGCCGGGCCGGAGATTCTATTCCAATTTCGCATACTTGTATGCAAATGCACTGATCTGGCACGCGAAACAGCGATTCCGCACAGAAATACACTGCTGAAGCGAAGAATCGTCGAATCTGACATAAGCTCGAATAATTTGTGATCGTGATTGCCAGGCCGGAGTTTCTATTCCAATTTCGCATACTTGTATGCAAATGCACTGATCTAGCACGCGAAACAGCGACTCCGCACTGAAATTCATTTGTGAAACGAATAATCGTCGAATCTGACATAAGCTCGAAGAAATCGTGATCGTGCTTGACGGGCCGGAGTTTCTATTCCAATTTCGCATACTTGTATGCAAATGCACTGATCTAGCGCGCGAAACAGCGATTCCGCACAGAAATACACTTCGGAAGCGAAGAATCTTCGAATCTGACATAAGCTCGAATAAATCGTGATCGTGCTTGCCGGGTCGGAGTTTCTGTGCCAATTTCACGTATTTGCATGCAAATGCACTGATCTAGCACGCGAAACAGCGATTCCGCACAGAAATACACTTCTGAAACGAAGAATCGTCGAATCTGACATAAGCTCGAATAAATCGTGATCGTGCATGCCGGGTCGGAGTTTCTGTGCCAATTTCGCATATTTGCATGCAAATGCACTGATCTAGCACGCGAAACAGCGATTCCGCACAGAAATACACTTCTGAAACGAAGAATCGTCGAATCTGATATAAGCTCGAATAAATCGGGATCGTGCTTGCCGGGTCGGAGTTTCCGTGCCAATTTCGCATATTTGTATGCAAATGCACTGATCTAGCACGCGAAACAGCGATTCCGCACAGAAATACACTTCTGAAACGAAGAATCGTCGAATCTGACATAAGATCGAATAAATTGTGATCGTGCTTGCCGGGTCGGAGTATCTGTGCCAATTTCGCGTATTTGCATGCAAATGCACTGATCTAGCACCCGAAATAGCGATTCCGCACAGAAATACACTTCTGAAACGAAGAATCGTCGAATCTGACATAAGCTCGAATAAATCGTGATCGTGTTTGCCGGGTCGAAGTTTCTGTGCCAATTTCTCATACTTGCATGCAAATGCACTGATCTAGCACGAAAGACAGCGATTCCGCACAGAAATACTCTTCTGAAACGAAGAATCGCCGAATCTGACATAAGCTCGAATAAATCGTGATCGTGGTTGCCGGGTCGGAGTTTCCGTGCCAATTTCGCACATTTGCATGCAAATACACTGATCTAGCACGCGAAACAGCGATTCCGCACAGAAATACACTTCTGAAACGAAGAACAGTCGAATCTGACAAGGGCTCGAATAAATTGTGATCGTGCTTGCCGAATTGGAGTTTCCGTGCCAATTTCGCATACTTGTATGCAAATGCACTGATCTGGCACGCGAAACAGCGATTCCGCACAGAAATACACTGCTGAAGCGAAGAATCGTCGAATCTGATATAAGCTCGAATAAATCGGGATCGTGCTTGCCGGGTCGGAGTTTCCGTGCGAATTTCGCATATTTGTATGCAAATGCACTGATCTAGCACGCGAAACAGCGATTCCGCACAGATATACACTTCTGAAACGAAGAATCGTCGAATCTGACATAAGCTCGAATAAATTGTGATCGTGCTTGCCGGGTCGGAGTTTCTGTGCCAATTTCGCATATTTGCATTCAAATGCACTGATCTGGCACGCGAAACAGCGATTCCGCACAGAAATACACTGCTGAAGCGAAGAATCGTCGAATCTGACATAAGCTCGAATACATCGTGATCGTGTTTGTCGGGTCGGAGTTTCTATTTCAATTTCTCATACTTGCATGCAAATGCACTGATCTAGCGCGCGAAACAGCGATTCCGCACAGAAATACACTTCGGAAGCGAAGAATCTTCGAATCTGACATAAGCTCAAATAAATCGTGATCGTGCTTGCCGGGTCGGAGTTTCTGTGCCAATTTCACGTATTTGCATGCAAATGCACTGAACTAGCACGCGAAACAGCGATTCCGCACAGAAATACACTTCTGAAACGAAGAATCGTCGAATCTGACATAAGCTCGAATAAATTGTGATCGTGCTTGCCGGGTCGGAGTTTCTGTGCCACTTTCGCTTATTTGCATGCAAATGCACTGATCTAGCACGCGCAACAGCGATTCCGCACAGAAATACACTTCTGAAACGAAGAATCGTCGAATCTGACATAAGCTCGAATAAATCGTGATCGTGCATGCCGGGTCGGAGTTTCTGTGCCAATTTCGCATATTTGCATGCAAATGCACTGATCTAGCACGCGAAACAGCGATTCCGCACAGAAATACACTTCTGAAACGAAGAATCGTCGAATCTGACATAAGCTCGAATAAATCGTGATAATGTTTGCCGGGTCGAAGTTTCTGTGCCAATTTCTCATACTTGCATGCAAATGCACTGATCTAGCACGCGAAACAGCGATTCCGCACAGAAATACACTTCTGAAACGAAGAACCGTCGAATCTGACATAAGCTCGAATAAATTGTGATCGTGCTTGCCGGGTCGGAGTATCTGTGCCAATTTCGCGTATTTGCATGCAAATGCACTGATCTAGCACGCGAAACAGCGATTCCGCACAGAAATACACTTCTGAAACGAAAAATCGTCGAATCTGATATAAGCTCGAATAAATCGGGATCGTGCTTGCCGGGTCGGAGTTTCCGTGCCAATTTCGCATATTTGTATGCAAATGCACTGATCTAGCACGCGAAACAGCGATTCCGCACAGAAATACACTTCTGAAACGAAGAATCGTCGAATCTGATATAAGCTCGAATAAATCGGGATCGTGCTTGCCGGGTCGGAGTTTCCGTGCCAATTTCGCATATTTGTATGCAAATGCACTGATCTAGCACGCGAAACAGCGATTCCGCACAGAAATACACTTCTGAAACGAAGAATCGTCGAATCTGACATAAGCTCGAATAAATCGTGATCGTGGTTGCCGGGTCGGAGTTTCCGTGCCAATTTCGCACATTTGCATGCAAATACACTGATCTAGCACGCGAAACAGCGATTCCGCACATAAATACACTTCTGAAACGAAGAACCGTCGAATCTGACAAGGGCACGAATAAATTGTGATCGTGCTTGCCGAATTGGAGTTTCCGTGCCAATTTCGCATACTTGTATGCAAATGCACTGATCTGGCACGCGAAACAGCGATTCCGCACAGAAATTCATTTGTGAAACGAATAATCGTCGAATCTGACATAAGCTCGAATAAATCGTGATCGTGCTTGCCGGGCCGGAGTTTCTATTCCAATTTCGCATACTTGTATGCAAATGCACTGATCTAGCACGCGCAACAGCGATTCCGCACAGAAATACACTTCTGAAACGAAGAATCGTCGAATCTGACATAAGCTCGAATAAATCGTGATCGTGCATGCCGGGTCGGAGTTTCTGTGCCAATTTCGCATATTTGCATGCAAATGCACTGATCTAGCACGCGAAACAGCGATTCCGCACAGAAATACACTTCTGAAACGAAGAATCGTCGAATCTGACATAAGCTCGAATAAATCGTGATAATGTTTGCCGGGTCGAAGTTTCTGTGCCAATTTCTCATACTTGCATGCAAATGCACTGATCTAGCACGCGAAACAGCGATTCCGCACAGAAATACACTTCTGAAACGAAGAACCGTCGAATCTGACATAAGCTCGAATAAATTGTGATCGTGCTTGCCGGGTCGGAGTATCTGTGCCAATTTCGCGTATTTGCATGCAAATGCACTGATCTAGCACGCGAAACAGCGATTCCGCACAGAAATACACTTCGGAAGCGAAGAATCTTCGAATCTGACATAGGCTCGAATAAATCGTGATCGTGCTTGCCGGGTCGGAGTTTCTGTGCCAATTTCGCATATTTGCATGCAAATGCACTGATCTAGCACGCGAAACAGCGATTCCGCACAGAAATACACTTCTGAAACGAAGAATCGTCGAATCTGATATAAGCTCGAATAAATCGGGATCGTGCTTGCCGGGTCGGAGTTTCCGTGCCAATTTCGCATATTTGTATGCAAATGCACTGATCTAGCACGCGAAACAGCGATTCCGCACAGAAATACACTTCTGAAACGAAGAATCGTCGAATCTGACATAAGATCGAATAAATTGTGATCGTGCTTGCCGCGTCGGAGTATCTGTGCCAATTTCGCGTATTTGCATGCAAATGCACTGATCTAGCACCCGAAATAGCGATTCCGCACAGAAATACACTTCTGAAACGAAGAATCGTCGAATCTGACATAAGCTCGAATAAATCGTGATCGTGTTTGCCGGGTCGAAGTTTCTGTGCCAATTTCTCATACTTGCATGCAAATGCACTGATCTAGCACGCAAGACAGCGATTCCGCACAGAAATACTCTTCTGAAACGAAGAATCGCCGAATCTGACATAAGCTCGAATAAATCGTGATCGTGGTTGCCTGGTCGGAGTTTCCGTGCCAATTTCGCACATTTGCATGCAAATACACGGATCTAGCACGCGAAACAGCGATTCCGCACAGAAATACACTTCTGAAACGAAGAACAGTCGAATCTGACAAGGGCTCGAATAAATTGTGATCGTGCTTGCCGAATTGGAGTTTCCGTGCCAATTTCGCATACTTGTATGCAAATGCACTGATCTGGCACGCGAAACAGCGATTCCGCACAGAAATACACTGCTGAAGCGAAGAATCGTCGAATCTGATATAAGCTCGAATAAATTGTGATCGTGCTTGCCGGGTCGGAGTTTCTGTGCCAATTTCGCATATTTGCATTCAAATGCACTGATCTGGCACGCGAAACAGCGATTCCGCACAGAAATACACTGCTGAAGCGAAGAATCGTCGAATCTGACATAAGCTCGAATACATCGTGATCGTGTTTGTCGGGACGGAGTTTCTATTCCAATTTCTCATACTTGCATGCAAATGCACTGATCTAGCGCGCGAAACAGCGATTCCGCACAGAAATACACTTCGGAAGCGAAGAATCTTCGAATCTGACATAAGCTCAAATAAATCGTGATCGTGCTTGCCGGGTCGGAGTTTCTGTGCCAATTTCACGTATTTGCATGCAAATGCACTGAACTAGCACGCGAAACAGCGATTCCGCACAGAAATACACTTCTGAAACGAAGAATCGTCGAATCTGACATAAGCTCGAATAAATTGTGATCGTGCTTGCCGGGTCGGAGTTTCTGTGCCAATTTCGCTTATTTGCATGCAAATGCACTGATCTAGCACGCGCAACAGCGATTCCGCACAGAAATACACTTCTGAAACGAAGAATCGTCGAATCTGACATAAGCTCGAATAAATCGTGATCGTGCATGCCGGGTCGGAGTTTCTGTGCCAATTTCGCATATTTGCATGCAAATGCACTGATCTAGCACGCGAAACAGCGATTCCGCACAGAAATACACTTCTGAAACGAAGAATCGTCGAATCTGACATAAGCTCGAATAAATCGTGATAATGTTTGCCGGGTCGAAGTTTCTGTGCCAATTTCTCATACTTGCATGCAAATGCACTGATCTAGCACGCGAAACAGCGATTCCGCACAGAAATACACTTCTGAAACGAAGAACCGTCGAATCTGACATAAGCTCGAATAAATTGTGATCGTGCTTGCCGGGTCGGAGTATCTGTGCCAATTTCGCGTATTTGCATGCAAATGCACTGATCTAGCACGCGAAACAGCGATTCCGCACAGAAATACACTTCGGAAGCGAAGAATCTTCGAATCTGACATAGGCTCGAATAAATCGTGATCGTGCTTGCCGGGTCGGAGTTTCTGTGCCAATTTCGCATATTTGCATGCAAATGCACTGATCTAGCACGCGAAACAGCGATTCCGCACAGAAATACACTTCTGAAACGAAGAATCGTCGAATCTGATATAAGCTCGAATAAATCGGGATCGTGCTTGCCGGGTCGGAGTTTCCGTGCCAATTTCGCATATTTGTATGCAAATGCACTGATCTAGCACGCGAAACAGCGATTCCGCACAGAAATACACTTCTGAAACGAAGAATCGTCGAATCTGACATAAGATCGAATAAATTGTGATCGTGCTTGCCGCGTCGGAGTATCTGTGCCAATTTCGCGTATTTGCATGCAAATGCACTGATCTAGCACCCGAAATAGCGATTCCGCACAGAAATACACTTCTGAAACGAAGAATCGTCGAATCTGACATAAGCTCGAATAAATCGTGATCGTGTTTGCCGGGTCGAAGTTTCTGTGCCAATTTCTCATACTTGCATGCAAATGCACTGATCTAGCACGCAAGACAGCGATTCCGCACAGAAATACTCTTCTGAAACGAAGAATCGCCGAATCTGACATAAGCTCGAATAAATCGTGATCGTGGTTGCCTGGTCGGAGTTTCCGTGCCAATTTCGCACATTTGCATGCAAATACACGGATCTAGCACGCGAAACAGCGATTCCGCACAGAAATACACTTCTGAAACGAAGAACAGTCGAATCTGACAAGGGCTCGAATAAATTGTGATCGTGCTTGCCGAATTGGAGTTTCCGTGCCAATTTCGCATACTTGTATGCAAATGCACTGATCTGGCACGCGAAACAGCGATTCCGCACAGAAATACACTGCTGAAGCGAAGAATCGTCGAATCTGATATAAGCTCGAATAAATTGTGATCGTGCTTGCCGGGTCGGAGTTTCTGTGCCAATTTCGCATATTTGCATTCAAATGCACTGATCTGGCACGCGAAACAGCGATTCCGCACAGAAATACACTGCTGAAGCGAAGAATCGTCGAATCTGACATAAGCTCGAATACATCGTGATCGTGTTTGTCGGGACGGAGTTTCTATTCCAATTTCTCATACTTGCATGCAAATGCACTGATCTAGCGCGCGAAACAGCGATTCCGCACAGAAATACACTTCGGAAGCGAAGAATCTTCGAATCTGACATAAGCTCAAATAAATCGTGATCGTGCTTGCCGGGTCGGAGTTTCTGTGCCAATTTCACGTATTTGCATGAAAATGCACTGAACTAGCACGCGAAACAGCGATTCCGCACAGAAATACACTTCTGAAACGAAGAATCGTCGAATCTGACATAAGCTCGAATAAATTGTGATCGTGCTTGCCGGGTCGGAGTTTCTGTGCCAATTTCGCTTATTTGCATGCAAATGCACTGATCTAGCACGCGCAACAGCGATTCCGCACAGAAATACACTTCTGAAACGAAGAATCGTCGAATCTGACATAAGCTCGAATAAATCGTGATCGTGCATGCCGGGTCGGAGTTTCTGTGCCAATTTCGCATATTTGCATGCAAATGCACTGATCTAGCACGCGAAACAGCGATTCCGCACAGAAATACACTTCTGAAACGAAGAATCGTCGAATCTGACATAAGCTCGAATAAATCGTGATAGTGTTTGCCGGGTCGAAGTTTCTGTGCCAATTTCTCATACTTGCATGCAAATGCACTGATCTAGCACGCGAAACAGCGATTCCGCACAGAAATACACTTCTGAAACGAAGAACCGTCGAATCTGACATAAGCTCGAATAAATTGTGATCGTGCTTGCCGGGTCGGAGTATCTGTGCCAATGTCGCGTATTTGCATGCAAATGCACTGATCTAGCACGCGAAACAGCGATTCCGCACAGAAAT
Source organism: Lasioglossum baleicum (assembly GCF_051020765.1). Lineage (NCBI taxonomy): Eukaryota > Metazoa > Arthropoda > Insecta > Hymenoptera > Halictidae > Lasioglossum > Lasioglossum baleicum. The sequence continues at coordinate 46,678 of NW_027469871.1, read as the reverse complement.
ACACTTCTGAAACGAAGAATCGTCGAATCTGATATAAGCTCGAATAATTTGTGATCGTGCTTGCCGAAAAGGAGTTTCTATTCCAATTTCTCATACTTGCATGCAAATGCACTGATCTAGCGCGCGAAACAGCGATTCCGCACCGAAATACACTGCTGAAGCGAAGAATCGTCGAATCTGACATAAGCTCGAATAAATTGTGATCGTGCTTGCCGGGTCGGAGTTTCTGTGCCAATTTCGCATATTTGCATTCAAATGCACTGATCTAGCACGCGAAACAGCGATTCCGCACAGAAATACACTTCTGAAGCGAAGAATCGTCGAATCTGACATAAGCTCGAATAAATCGTGATCGTGATTGCCGGGTCGGAGTTTCTGTGCCAATTTCGCATATTTGCATGCAAATGCACTGATCTAGCACGCGAAACAGCGATTCCGCACAGAAATACACTTCTGAAACGAAGAATCGTCGAATCTGATATAAGCTCGAATAAATCGGGATCGTGCTTGCCGGGTCGGAGTTTCCGTGCCAATTTCGCATATTTGTATGCAAATGCACTGATCTATCACGCGAAACAGCGATTCCGCACAGAAATACACTTCTGAAGCGAAGAATCGTCGAATCTGACATAAGCTCGAATAAATCGTGATCGTGCTTGCCGGGTCGGAGTTTCTGTGCCAAATTAACGTATTTGCATGCAAATGCACTGATCTAGCACGCGAAACAGCGATTCCGCACAGAAATACACTTCTGAAACGAAGAATCGTCGAATCTGACATAAGCTCGAATAAATCGTGATCGTGCTTGCCGGGTCGGAGTTTCTGTGCCAATTTCGCATATTTGCATGCAAATGCACTGATCTAGCACGCGAAACAGCGATTCCGCACAGAAATACACTTCTGAAATGAAGAATCGTCGAATCTGATATAAGCTCGAATAAATCGGGATCGTGCTTGCCGGGTCGGAGTTTCTGTGCCAATTTCGCATATTTGCATTCAAATGCACTGATCTGGCACGCGAAACAGCGATTCCGCACAGAAATACACTGCTGAAGCGAAGAATCGTCGAATCTGACATAAGCTCCAATACATCGTGATCGTGTTTGTCGGGTCGGAGTTTCTATTCCAATTTCTCATACTTGCATGCAAATGCACTGATCTAGATCGCGAAACAGCGATTCCGCACAGAAATACACTTCGGAAGCGAAGAATCTTCGAATCTGACATAAGCTCGAATAAATCGTGATCGTGCTTGCCGGGTCGGAGTTTCTGTGCCAATTTCACGTATTTGCATGCAAACGCACTGATCTAGCACGCGAAACAGCGATTCCGCACAGAAATACACTTCTGAAACGAAGAATCGTCGAATCTGACATAAGCTCGAATACATCGTGATCGTGTTTGTCGGGTCGGAGTTTCTATTCCAATTTCTCATACTTGCATGCAAATGCACTGATCTAGCGCGCGAAACAGCGATTCCGCACAGAAATACACTTCGGAAGCGAAGAAACTTCGAATCTGACATAAGCTCGAATAAATCGTGATCATGCTTGCCGGGTCGGAGTTTCTGTGCCAATTTCACGTATTTGCATGCAAATGCACTGATCTAGCACGCGAAACAGCGATTCCGCACAGAAATACACTTCTGAAACGAAGAATCGTCGAATCTGACATAAGCTCGAATAAATTGTGATCGTGCTTGCCGGGTCGGAGTTTCTGTGCCAATTTCGCTTATTTGCATGCAAATGCACTGATCTGGCACGCGCAACAGCGATTCCGCACAGAAATACACTTCTGAAACGAAGAATTGTCGAATCTGACATAAGCTCGAATAAATTGTGATCGTGCTTGCCGGGTCGGAGTTTCTGTGCCAATTTCGCATATTTGCATTCAAATGCACTGATCTGGCACGCGAAACAGCGATTCCGCACAGAAATACACTACTGAAGCGAAGAATCGTCGAATCTGACATAAGCTCGAATACATCGTGATCGTGTTTGTCGGGTCGGAGTTTCTATTCCAATTTCTCATACTTGCATGCAAATGCACTGATCTAGCGCGCGAAACAGCGATTCCGCACAGAAATACACTTCGGAAGCGAAGAATCTTCGAATCTGACATAAGCTCGAATAAATCGTGATCGTGCTTGCCGGGTCGGAGTTTCTGTGCCAATTTCACGTATTTGCATGCAAATGCACTGATCTAGCACGCGAAACAGCGATTCCGCACAGAAATACACTTCTGAAACGAAGAATCGTCGAATCTGACATAAGCTCGAATAAATTGTGATCGTTCTTGCCGGGTCGGAGTTTCTGTGCCAATTTCGTTTATTTGCATGCAAATGCACTGATCTAGCACGCGCAACAGCGATTCCGCACAGAAATACACTTCTGAAACGAAGAATCGTCGAATCTGACATAAGCTCGAATAAATCGTGATCGTGTTTGCCGGGTCGAAGTTTCTGTGCCAATTTCTCATACTTGCATGCAAATGCACTGATCTAGCACGCAAGACAGCGATTCCGCACAGAAATACTCTTCTGAAACGAAGAATTGTCGAATCTGACATAAGCTCGAATAAATCGTGATTGTGGTTGCCGGGTCGGAGTTTCCGTGCCAATTTCGCACATTTGCATGCAAATACACTGATCTAGCACGCGAAACAGCGATTCCGCACAGAAATACACTTCTGAAACGAAGAATCGTCGAATCTGACATAAGCTCAAATAAATTGTGATCGTGCTTGCCGGGTCGGAGTATCTGTGCCAATTTCACGTATTTGCATGCAAATGCACTGATCTAGCACGCGAAACAGCGATTCCGCACAGAAATACACTTCTGAAACGAAGAATCGTCGAATCTGACATAAGCTCGAATAAATTGTGATCGTGCTTGCCGGGTCGGAGTTTCTGTGCCAATTTCGCTTATTTGCATGCAAATGCACTGATCTGGCACGCGCAACAGCGATTCCGCACGGAAATACACTTCTGAAACGAAGAATCGTCGAATCTGACATAAGCTCTAATAAATCGTGATCGTGCATGCCGGGTCGGAGTTTCTGTGCCAATTTCGCATATTTGCATGCAAATGCACTTATCTAGCACGCGAAACAGCGATTCCGCACAGAAATACACTTCGGAAGCGAAGAATCTTCGAATCTGACATAGGCTCGAATAAATCGTGATCGTGCTTGCCGGGTCGGAGTTTCTGTGCCAATTTCGCATATTTGCATGCAAATGCACTGATCTAGCACGCGAAACAGCGATTCCGCACAGAAATACACTTCTGAAACGAAGAATCGTCGAATCTGATATAAGCTCGAATAAATCGGGATCGTGCTTGCCGGGTCGGAGTTTCCGTGCCAATTTCGCATATTTGTATGCAAATGCACTGATCTAGCACGCGAAACAGCGATTCCGCACAGAAATACACTTCTGAAACGAAGAATCGTCGAATCTGATATAAGCTCGAATAAATCGGGATCGTGCTTGCCGGGTCGGAGTTTCCGTGCCAATTTCGCATATTTGTATGCAAATGCACTGATCTAGCACGCGAAACAGCGATTCCGCACAGAAATACACTTCTGAAACGAAGAATCGTCGAATCTGACATAAGCTCGAATAAATCGTGATCGTGGTTGCCGGGTCGGAGTTTCCGTGCCAATTTCGCACATTTGCATGCAAATACACTGATCTAGCACGCGAAACAGCGATTCCGCACATAAATACACTTCTGAAACGAAGAACCGTCGAATCTGACAAGGGCACGAATAAATTGTGATCGTGCTTGCCGAATTGGAGTTTCCGTGCCAATTTCGCATACTTGTATGCAAATGCACTGATCTGGCACGCGAAACAGCGATTCCGCACAGAAATTCATTTGTGAAACGAATAATCGTCGAATCTGACATAAGCTCGAGTAAATCGTGATCGTGCTTGCCGGGCCGGAGTTTCTATTCCAATTTCGCATACTTGTATGCAAATGCACTGATCTGGCACGCGAAACAGCGATTCCGCACAGAAATACACTGCTGAAGCGAAGAATCGTCGAATCTGACATAAGCTCGAATAATTTGTGATCGTGATTGCCAGGCCGGAGTTTCTATTCCAATTTCGCATACTTGTATGCAAATGCACTGATCTAGCACGCGAAACAGCGACTCCGCACTGAAATTCATTTGTGAAACGAATAATCGTCGAATCTGACATAAGCTCGAAGAAATCGTGATCGTGCTTGACGGGCCGGAGTTTCTATTCCAATTTCGCATACTTGTATGCAAATGCACTGATCTAGCGCGCGAAACAGCGATTCCGCACAGAAATACACTTCGGAAGCGAAGAATCTTCGAATCTGACATAAGCTCGAATAAATCGTGATCGTGCTTGCCGGGTCGGAGTTTCTGTGCCAATTTCACGTATTTGCATGCAAATGCACTGATCTAGCACGCGAAACAGCGATTCCGCACAGAAATACACTTCTGAAACGAAGAATCGTCGAATCTGACATAAGCTCGAATAAATCGTGATCGTGCATGCCGGGTCGGAGTTTCTGTGCCAATTTCGCATATTTGCATGCAAATGCACTGATCTAGCACGCGAAACAGCGATTCCGCACAGAAATACACTTCTGAAACGAAGAATCGTCGAATCTGATATAAGCTCGAATAAATCGGGATCGTGCTTGCCGGGTCGGAGTTTCCGTGCCAATTTCGCATATTTGCATTCAAATGCACTGATCTGGCACGCGAAACAGCGATTCCGCACAGAAATACACTACTGAAGCGAAGAATCGTCGAATCTGACATAAGCTCGAATACATCGTGATCGTGTTTGTCGGGTCGGAGTTTCTATTCCAATTTCTCATACTTGCATGCAAATGCACTGATCTAGCGCGCGAAACAGCGATTCCGCACAGAAATACACTTCGGAAGCGAAGAATCTTCGAATCTGACATAAGCTCGAATAAATCGTGATCGTGCTTGCCGGGTCGGAGTTTCTGTGCCAATTTCACGTATTTGCATGCAAATGCACTGATCTAGCACGCGAAACAGCGATTCCGCACAGAAATACACTTCTGAAACGAAGAATCGTCGAATCTGACATAAGCTCGAATAAATTGTGATCGTGCTTGCCGGGTCGGAGTTTCTGTGCCAATTTCGTTTATTTGCATGCAAATGCACTGATCTAGCACGCGCAACAGCGATTCCGCACAGAAATACACTTCTGAAACGAAGAATCGTCGAATCTGACATAAGCTCGAATAAATCGTGATCGTGTTTGCCGGGTCGAAGTTTCTGTGCCAATTTCTCATACTTGCATGCAAATGCACTGATCTAGCACGCAAGACAGCGATTCCGCACAGAAATACTCTTCTGAAACGAAGAATTGTCGAATCTGACATAAGCTCGAATAAATCGTGATCGTGCATGCCGGGTCGGAGTTTCTGTGCCAATTTCGCATATTTGCATGCAAATGCACTGATCTAGCACGCGAAACAGCGATTCCGCACAGAAATACACTTCTGAAACGAAGAATCGTCGAATCTGATATAAGCTCGAATAAATCGGGATCGTGCTTGCCGGGTCGGAGTTTCCGTGCCAATTTCGCATATTTGTATGCAAATGCACTGATCTAGCACGCGAAACAGCGATTCCGCACAGAAATACACTTCTGAAACGAAGAATCGTCGAATCTGACATAAGATCGAATAAATTGTGATCGTGCTTGCCGCGTCGGAGTATCTGTGCCAATTTCGCGTATTTGCATGCAAATGCACTGATCTAGCACCCGAAATAGCGATTCCGCACAGAAATACACTTCTGAAACGAAGAATCGTCGAATCTGACATAAGCTCGAATAAATCGTGATCGTGTTTGCCGGGTCGAAGTTTCTGTGCCAATTTCTCATACTTGCATGCAAATGCACTGATCTAGCACGCAAGACAGCGATTCCGCACAGAAATACTCTTCTGAAACGAAGAATCGCCGAATCTGACATAAGCTCGAATAAATCGTGATCGTGGTTGCCGGGTCGGAGTTTCCGTGCCAATTTCGCACATTTGCATGCAAATACACTGATCTAGCACGCGAAACAGCGATTCCGCACAGAAATACACTTCTGAAACGAAGAACAGTCGAATCTGACAAGGGCTCGAATAAATTGTGATCGTGCTTGCCGAATTGGAGTTTCCGTGCCAATTTCGCATACTTGTATGCAAATGCACTGATCTGGCACGCGAAACAGCGATTCCGCACAGAAATACACTGCTGAAGCGAAGAATCGTCGAATCTGATATAAGCTCGAATAAATCGGGATCGTGCTTGCCGGGTCGGAGTTTCCGTGCGAATTTCGCATATTTGTATGCAAATGCACTGATCTAGCACGCGAAACAGCGATTCCGCACAGATATACACTTCTGAAACGAAGAATCGTCGAATCTGACATAAGCTCGAATAAATTGTGATCGTGCTTGCCGGGTCGGAGTTTCTGTGCCAATTTCGCATATTTGCATTCAAATGCACTGATCTGGCACGCGAAACAGCGATTCCGCACAGAAATACACTGCTGAAGCGAAGAATCGTCGAATCTGACATAAGCTCGAATACATCGTGATCGTGTTTGTCGGGTCGGAGTTTCTATTTCAATTTCTCATACTTGCATGCAAATGCACTGATCTAGCGCGCGAAACAGCGATTCCGCACAGAAATACACTTCGGAAGCGAAGAATCTTCGAATCTGACATAAGCTCAAATAAATCGTGATCGTGCTTGCCGGGTCGGAGTTTCTGTGCCAATTTCACGTATTTGCATGCAAATGCACTGAACTAGCACGCGAAACAGCGATTCCGCACAGAAATACACTTCTGAAACGAAGAATCGTCGAATCTGACATAAGCTCGAATAAATTGTGATCGTGCTTGCCGGGTCGGAGTTTCTGTGCCACTTTCGCTTATTTGCATGCAAATGCACTGATCTAGCACGCGCAACAGCGATTCCGCACAGAAATACACTTCTGAAACGAAGAATCGTCGAATCTGACATAAGCTCGAATAAATCGTGATCGTGCATGCCGGGTCGGAGTTTCTGTGCCAATTTCGCATATTTGCATGCAAATGCACTGATCTAGCACGCGAAACAGCGATTCCGCACAGAAATACACTTCTGAAACGAAGAATCGTCGAATCTGATATGAGCTCGAATAAATCGGGATCGTGCTTGCCGGGTCGGAGTTTCCGTGCGAATTTCGCATATTTGTATGCAAATGCACTGATCTAGCACGCGAAACAGCGATTCCGCACAGAAATACACTTCTGAAACGAAGAACCGTCGAATCTGACATAAGCTCGAATAAATTGTGATCGTGCTTGCCGGGTCGGAGTATCTGTGCCAATTTCGCGTATTTGCATGCAAATGCACTGATCTAGCACGCGAAACAGCGATTCCGCACAGAAATACACTTCGGAAGCGAAGAATCTTCGAATCTGACATAGGCTCGAATAAATCGTGATCGTGCTTGCCGGGTCGGAGTTTCTGTGCCAATTTCGCATATTTGCATGCAAATGCACTGATCTAGCACGCGAAACAGCGATTCCGCACAGAAATACACTTCTGAAACGAAGAATCGTCGAATCTGATATAAGCTCGAATAAATCGGGATCGTGCTTGCCGGGTCGGAGTTCCCGTGCCAATTTCGCATATTTGTATGCAAATGCACTGATCTAGCACGCGAAACAGCGATTCCGCACAGAAATACACTTCTGAAACGAAGAATCGTCGAATCTGATATAAGCTCGAATAAATCGGGATCGTGCTTGCCGGGTCGGAGTTTCCGTGCCAATTTCGCATATTTGTATGCAAATGCACTGATCTAGCACGCGAAACAGCGATTCCGCACAGAAATACACTTCTGAAACGAAGAATCGTCGAATCTGACATAAGCTCGAATAAATCGTGATCGTGGTTGCCGGGTCGGAGTTTCCGTGCCAATTTCGCACATTTGCATGCAAATACACTGATCTAGCACGCGAAACAGCGATTCCGCACATAAATACACTTCTGAAACGAAGAACCGTCGAATCTGACAAGGGCTCGAATAAATTGTGATCGTGCTTGCCGAATTGGAGTTTCCGTGCCAATTTCGCATACTTGTATGCAAATGCACTGATCTGGCACGCGAAACAGCGATTCCGCACAGAAATACACTGCTGAAGCGAAGAATCGTCGAATCTGATATAAGCTCGAATAAATCGGGATCGTGCTTGCCGGGTCGGAGTTTCCGTGCGAATTTCGCATATTTGTATGCAAATGCACTGATCTAGCACGCGAAACAGCGATTCCGCACAGATATACACTTCTGAAACGAAGAATCGTCGAATCTGACATAAGCTCGAATAAATTGTGATCGTGCTTGCCGGGTCGGAGTTTCTGTGCCAATTTCGCATATTTGCATTCAAATGCACTGGTCTGGCACGCGAAACAGCGATTCCGCACAGAAATACACTGCTGAAGCGAAGAATCGTCGAATCTGACATAAGCTCGAATACATCGTGATCGTGTTTGTCGGGACGGAGTTTCTATTCCAATTTCTCATACTTGCATGCAAATGCACTGATCTAGCGCGCGAAACAGCGATTCCGCACAGAAATACACTTCGGAAGCGAAGAATCTTCGAATCTGACATAAGCTCAAATAAATCGTGATCGTGCTTGCCGGGTCGGAGTTTCTGTGCCAATTTCACGTATTTGCATGCAAATGCACTGAACTAGCACGCGAAACAGCGATTCCGCACAGAAATACACTTCTGAAACGAAGAATCGTCGAATCTGACATAAGCTCGAATAAATTGTGATCGTGCTTGCCGGGTCGGAGTTTCTGTGCCAATTTCGCTTATTTGCATGCAAATGCACTGATCTAGCACGCGCAACAGCGATTCCGCACAGAAATACACTTCTGAAACGAAGAATCGTCGAATCTGACATAAGCTCGAATAAATCGTGATCGTGCATGCCGGGTCGGAGTTTCTGTGCCAATTTCGCATATTTGCATGCAAATGCACTGATCTAGCACGCGAAACAGCGATTCCGCACAGAAATACACTTCTGAAACGAAGAATCGTCGAATCTGACATAAGCTCGAATAAATCGTGATAGTGTTTGCCGGGTCGAAGTTTCTGTGCCAATTTCTCATACTTGCATGCAAATGCACTGATCTAGCACGCGAAACAGCGATTCCGCACAGAAATACACTTCTGAAACGAAGAACCGTCGAATCTGACATAAGCTCGAATAAATTGTGATCGTGCTTGCCGGGTCGGAGTATCTGTGCCAATGTCGCGTATTTGCATGCAAATGCACTGATCTAGCACGCGAAACAGCGATTCCGCACAGAAATACACTTCTGAAACGAAGAATCGTCGAATCTGATATAAGCTCGAATAATTTGTGATCGTGCTTGCCGAAAAGGAGTTTCTATTCCAATTTCTCATACTTGCATGCAAATGCACTGATCTAGCGCGCGAAACAGCGATTCCGCACCGAAATACACTGCTGAAGCGAAGAATCGTCGAATCTGACATAAGCTCGAATAAATTGTGATCGTGCTTGCCGGGTCGGAGTTTCTGTGCCAATTTCGCATATTTGCATTCAAATGCACTGATCTAGCACGCGAAACAGCGATTCCGCACAGAAATACACTTCTGAAGCGAAGAATCGTCGAATCTGACATAAGCTCGAATAAATCGTGATCGTGATTGCCGGGTCGGAGTTTCTGTGCCAATTTCGCATATTTGCATGCAAATGCACTGATCTAGCACGCGAAACAGCGATTCCGCACAGAAATACACTTCTGAAACGAAGAATCGTCGAATCTGATATAAGCTCGAATAAATCGGGATCGTGCTTGCCGGGTCGGAGTTTCCGTGCCAATTTCGCATATTTGTATGCAAATGCACTGATCTATCACGCGAAACAGCGATTCCGCACAGAAATACACTTCTGAAGCGAAGAATCGTCGAATCTGACATAAGCTCGAATAAATCGTGATCGTGCTTGCCGGGTCGGAGTTTCTGTGCCAAATTAACGTATTTGCATGCAAATGCACTGATCTAGCACGCGAAACAGCGATTCCGCACAGAAATACACTTCTGAAACGAAGAATCGTCGAATCTGACATTAGCTCGAATAAATCGTGATCGTGCTTGCCGGGTCGGAGTTTCTGTGCCAATTTCGCATATTTGCATGCAAATGCACTGATCTAGCACGCGAAACAGCGATTCCGCACAGAAATACACTTCTGAAATGAAGAATCGTCGAATCTGATATAAGCTCGAATAAATCGGGATCGTGCTTGCCGGGTCGGAGTTTCTGTGCCAATTTCGCATATTTGCATTCAAATGCACTGATCTGGCACGCGAAACAGCGATTCCGCACAGAAATACACTGCTGAAGCGAAGAATCGTCGAATCTGACATAAGCTCCAATACATCGTGATCGTGTTTGTCGGGTCGGAGTTTCTATTCCAATTTCTCATACTTGCATGCAAATGCACTGATCTAGATCGCGAAACAGCGATTCCGCACAGAAATACACTTCGGAAGCGAAGAATCTTCGAATCTGACATAAGCTCGAATAAATCGTGATCGTGCTTGCCGGGTCGGAGTTTCTGTGCCAATTTCACGTATTTGCATGCAAACGCACTGATCTAGCACGCGAAACAGCGATTCCGCACAGAAATACACTTCTGAAACGAAGAATCGTCGAATCTGACATAAGCTCGAATACATCGTGATCGTGTTTGTCGGGTCGGAGTTTCTATTCCAATTTCTCATACTTGCATGCAAATGCACTGATCCAGCGCGCGAAACAGCGATTCCGCACAGAAATACACTTCGGAAGCGAAGAAACTTCGAATCTGACATAAGCTCGAATAAATCGTGATCGTGCTTGCCGGGTCGGAGTTTCTGTGCCAATTTCACGTATTTGCATGCAAATGCACTGATCTAGCACGCGAAACAGCGATTCCGCACAGAAATACACTTCTGAAACGAAGAATCGTCGAATCTGACATAAGCTCGAATAAATTGTGATCGTGCTTGCCGGGTCGGAGTTTCTGTGCCAATTTCGCTTATTTGCATGCAAATGCACTGATCTGGCACGCGCAACAGCGATTCCGCACAGAAATACACTTCTGAAACGAAGAATCGTCGAATCTGACATAAGCTCGAATAAATTGTGATCGTGCTTGCCGGGTCGGAGTTTCTGTGCCAATTTCGCATATTTGCATTCAAATGCACTGATCTGGCACGCGAAACAGCGATTCCGCACAGAAATACACTACTGAAGCGAAGAATCGTCGAATCTGACATAAGCTCGAATACATCGCGATCGTGTTTGTCGGGTCGGAGTTTCTATTCCAATTTCTCATACTTGCATGCAAATGCACTGATCTAGCGCGCGAAACAGCGATTCCGCACAGAAATACACTTCGGAAGCGAAGAATCTTCGAATCTGACATAAGCTCGAATAAATCGTGATCGTGCTTGCCGGGTCGGAGTTTCTGTGCCAATTTCACGTATTTGCATGCAAATGCACTGATCTAGCACGCGAAACAGCGATTCCGCACAGAAATACACTTCTGAAACGAAGAATCGTCGAATCTGACATAAGCTCGAATAAATTGTGATCGTGCTTGCCGGGTCGGAGTTTCTGTGCCAATTTCGCTTATTTGCATGCAAATGCACTGATCTAGCACGCAAGACAGCGATTCCGCACAGAAATACTCTTCTGAAACGAAGAATTGTCGAATCTGACATAAGCTCGAATAAATCGTGATCGTGGTTGCCGGGTCGGAGTTTCCGTGCCAATTTCGCACATTTGCATGCAAATACACTGATCTAGCACGCGAAACAGCGATTCCGCACAGAAATACACTTCTGAAACGAAGAATCGTCGAATCTGACATAAGCTCAAATAAATTGTGATCGTGCTTGCCGGGTCGGAGTATCTGTGCCAATTTCACGTATTTGCATGCAAATGCACTGATCTAGCACGCGAAACAGCGATTCCGCACAGAAATACACTTCTGAAACGAAGAATCGTCGAATCTGACATAAGCTCGAATAAATTGTGATCGTGCTTGCCGGGTCGGAGTTTCTGTGCCAATTTCGCTTATTTGCATGCAAATGCACTGATCTGGCACGCGCAACAGCGATTCCGCACGGAAATACACTTCTGAAACGAAGAATCGTCGAATCTGACATAAGCTCTAATAAATCGTGATCGTGCATGCCGGGTCGGAGTTTCTGTGCCAATTTCGCATATTTGCATGCAAATGCACTTATCTAGCACGCGAAACAGCGATTCCGCACAGAAATACACTTCTGAAACGAAGAATCTTCGAATCTGACATAAGCTCGAATAAATCGTGATCGTGTTTGCCGGGTCGGAGTTTCTATTCCAATTTCTCATACTTGCATGCAAATGCACTGATCTAGCGCGCGAAACAGCGATTCCGCACAGAAATACACTTCGGAAGCGAAGAATCTTCGAATCTGACATAAGCTCGAATAAATCGTGATCGTGCTTGCCGGGTCGGAGTTTCTGTGCCAATTTCACGTATTTGCATGAAAATGCACTGATCTAGCACGCGAAACAGCGATTCCGCACAGAAATACACTTCTGAAACGAAGAATCGTCGAATCTGACATAAGCTCGAATAAATCGTGATCGTGCATGCCGGGTCGGAGTTTCTGTGCCAATTTCGCATATTTGCATGCAAATGCACTGATCTAGCACGCGAAACAGCGATTCCGCACAGAAATACACTTCTGAAACGAAGAATCGTCGAATCTGACATAAGCTCGAATAAATCGTGATCGTGTTTGCCGGGTCGAAGTTTCTGTGCCAATTTCTCATACTTGCATGCAAATGCACTGATCTAGCACGCAAGACAGCGATTCCGCACAGAAATACTCTTCTGAAACGAAGAATCGTCGAATCTGACATAAGCTCGAATAAATCGTGATCGTGGTTGCCGGGTCGGACTTTCCGTGCCAATTTCGCACATTTGCATGCAAATACACTGATCTAGCACGCGAAACACCGATTCCGCACAGAAATACACTTCTGAAACGAAGAACCGTCGAATCTGACAAGGGCTCGAATAAATTGTGATCGTGCTTGCCGAATTGGAGTTTCCGTGCCAATCTCGCATATTTGTATGCAAATGCACTGATCTAGCACGCGAAACAGCGATTCCGCACAGAAATACACTTCTGAAACGAAGAATCGTCGAATCTGACATAAGCTCGAATAATTTGTGATCGTGCTTGCCGGGTCGGAGTATCTGTGCCAATTTCACGTATTTGCATGCAAATGCACTGATCTAGCACGCGAAACAGCGATTCCGCACAGAAATACACTTCTGAAACGAAGAATCGTCGAATCTGACATAAGCTCGAATAAATTGTGATCGTGCTTGCCGGGTCGGAGTTTCTGTGCCAATTTCGCTTATTTGCATGCAAATGCACTGATCTGGCACGCGCAACAGCGATTCCGCACGGAAATACACTTCTGAAACGAAGAATCGTCGAATCTGACATAAGCTCTAATAAATCGTGATCGTGCATGCCGGGTCGGAGTTTCTGTGCCAATTTCGCATATTTGCATGCAAATGCACTTATCTAGCACGCGAAACAGCGATTCCGCACAGAAATACACTTCTGAAACGAAGAATCTTCGAATCTGACATAAGCTCGAATAAATCGTGATCGTGTTTGCCGGGTCGGAGTTTCTATTCCAATTTCTCATACTTGCATGCAAATGCACTGATCTAGCGCGCGAAACAGCGATTCCGCACAGAAATACACTTCGGAAGCGAAGAATCTTCGAATCTGACATAAGCTCGAATAAATCGTGATCGTGCTTGCCGGGTCGGAGTTTCTGTGCCAATTTCACGTATTTGCATGAAAATGCACTGATCTAGCACGCGAAACAGCGATTCCGCACAGAAATACACTTCTGAAACGAAGAATCGTCGAATCTGACATAAGCTCGAATAAATCGTGATCGTGCATGCCGGGTCGGAGTTTCTGTGCCAATTTCGCATATTTGCATGCAAATGCACTGATCTAGCACGCGAAACAGCGATTCCGCACAGAAATACACTTCTGAAACGAAGAATCGTCGAATCTGACATAAGCTCGAATAAATCGTGATCGTGTTTGCCGGGTCGAAGTTTCTGTGCCAATTTCTCATACTTGCATGCAAATGCACTGATCTAGCACGCAAGACAGCGATTCCGCACAGAAATACTCTTCTGAAACGAAGAATCGTCGAATCTGACATAAGCTCGAATAAATCGTGATCGTGGTTGCCGGGTCGGACTTTCCGTGCCAATTTCGCACATTTGCATGCAAATACACTGATCTAGCACGCGAAACACCGATTCCGCACAGAAATACACTTCTGAAACGAAGAACCGTCGAATCTGACAAGGGCTCGAATAAATTGTGATCGTGCTTGCCGAATTGGAGTTTCCGTGCCAATCTCGCATATTTGTATGCAAATGCACTGATCTAGCACGCGAAACAGCGATTCCGCACAGAAATACACTTCTGAAACGAAGAATCGTCGAATCTGATATAAGCTCGAATAATTTGTGATCGTGCTTGCCGAAAAGGAGTTTCTATTCCAATTTCTCATACTTGCATGCAAATGCACTGATCTAGCGCGCGAAACAGCGATTCCGCACAGAAATACACTGCTGAAGCGAAGAATCGTCGAATCTGACATAAGCTCGAATAAATTGTGATCGTGCTTGCCGGGTCGGAGTTTCTGTGCCAATTTCGCATATTTGCATTCAAATGCACTGATCTAGCACGCGAAACAGCGATTCCGCACAGAAATACACTTCTGAAGCGAAGAATCGTCGAATCTGACATAAGCTCGAATAAATCGGGATCGTGCTTGCCGGGTCGGAGTTTCTGTGCCAATTTCGCATATTTGCATTCAAATGCACTGATCTGGCACGCGAAACAGCGATTCCGCACAGAAATACACTGCTGAAGCGAAGAATCGTCGAATCTGACATAAGCTCCAATACATCGTGATCGTGTTTGTCGGGTCGGAGTTTCTATTCCAATTTCTCATACTTGCATGCAAATGCACTGATCTAGATCGCGAAACAGCGATTCCGCACAGAAATACACTTCGGAAGCGAAGAATCTTCGAATCTGACATAAGCTCGAATAAATCGTGATCGTGCTTGCCGGGTCGGAGTTTCTGTGCCAATTTCACGTATTTGCATGCAAATGCACTGATCTAGCACGCGAAACAGCGATTCCGCACAGAAATACACTTCTGAAACGAAGAATCGTCGAATCTGACATAAGCTCGAATAAATTGTGATCGTGCTTGCCGGGTCGGAGTTTCTGTGCCAATTTCGCTTATTTGCATGCAAATGCACTGATCTGGCACGCGCAACAGCGATTCCGCACAGAAATACACTTCTGAAACGAAGAATCGTCGAATCTGACATAAGCTCGAATAAATCGTGATCGTGTTTGCCGGGTCGAAGTTTCTGTGCCAATTTCTCATACTTGCATGCAAATGCACTGATCTAGCACGCAAGACAGCGATTCCGCACAGAAATACTCTTCTGAAACGAAGAATCGTCGAATCTGACATAAGCTCGAATAAATCGTGATCGTGGTTGCCGGGTCGGACTTTCCGTGCCAATTTCGCACATTTGCATGCAAATACACTGATCTAGCACGCGAAACACCGATTCCGCACAGAAATACACTTCTGAAACGAAGAACCGTCGAATCTGACAAGGGCTCGAATAAATTGTGATCGTGCTTGCCGAATTGGAGTTTCCGTGCCAATCTCGCATATTTGTATGCAAATGCACTGATCTAGCACGCGAAACAGCGATTCCGCACAGAAATACACTTCTGAAACGAAGAATCGTCGAATCTGACATAAGCTCGAATAATTTGTGATCGTGCTTGCCGGGTCGGAGTATCTGTGCCAATTTCACGTATTTGCATGCAAATGCACTGATCTAGCACGCGAAACAGCGATTCCGCACAGAAATACACTTCTGAAACGAAGAATCGTCGAATCTGACATAAGCTCGAATAAATTGTGATCGTGCTTGCCGGGTCGGAGTTTCTGTGCCAATTTCGCTTATTTGCATGCAAATGCACTGATCTGGCACGCGCAACAGCGATTCCGCACGGAAATACACTTCTGAAACGAAGAATCGTCGAATCTGACATAAGCTCTAATAAATCGTGATCGTGCATGCCGGGTCGGAGTTTCTGTGCCAATTTCGCATATTTGCATGCAAATGCACTTATCTAGCACGCGAAACAGCGATTCCGCACAGAAATACACTTCTGAAACGAAGAATCTTCGAATCTGACATAAGCTCGAATAAATCGTGATCGTGTTTGCCGGGTCGGAGTTTCTATTCCAATTTCTCATACTTGCATGCAAATGCACTGATCTAGCGCGCGAAACAGCGATTCCGCACAGAAATACACTTCGGAAGCGAAGAATCTTCGAATCTGACATAAGCTCGAATAAATCGTGATCGTGCTTGCCGGGTCGGAGTTTCTGTGCCAATTTCACGTATTTGCATGAAAATGCACTGATCTAGCACGCGAAACAGCGATTCCGCACAGAAATACACTTCTGAAACGAAGAATCGTCGAATCTGACATAAGCTCGAATAAATCGTGATCGTGCATGCCGGGTCGGAGTTTCTGTGCCAATTTCGCATATTTGCATGCAAATGCACTGATCTAGCACGCGAAACAGCGATTCCGCACAGAAATACAC
Source organism: Lasioglossum baleicum (assembly GCF_051020765.1). NCBI lineage: Eukaryota > Metazoa > Arthropoda > Insecta > Hymenoptera > Halictidae > Lasioglossum > Lasioglossum baleicum. Next base: position 29,837 of record NW_027469871.1, on the reverse strand, counting down.
TTCTGAAACGAAGAATCGTCGAATCTGACATAAGCTCGAATAAATCGTGATCGTGTTTGCCGGGTCGAAGTTTCTGTGCCAATTTCTCATACTTGCATGCAAATGCACTGATCTAGCACGCAAGACAGCGATTCCGCACAGAAATACTCTTCTGAAACGAAGAATCGTCGAATCTGACATAAGCTCGAATAAATCGTGATCGTGGTTGCCGGGTCGGACTTTCCGTGCCAATTTCGCACATTTGCATGCAAATACACTGATCTAGCACGCGAAACACCGATTCCGCACAGAAATACACTTCTGAAACGAAGAACCGTCGAATCTGACAAGGGCTCGAATAAATTGTGATCGTGCTTGCCGAATTGGAGTTTCCGTGCCAATCTCGCATATTTGTATGCAAATGCACTGATCTAGCACGCGAAACAGCGATTCCGCACAGAAATACACTTCTGAAACGAAGAATCGTCGAATCTGATATAAGCTCGAATAATTTGTGATCGTGCTTGCCGAAAAGGAGTTTCTATTCCAATTTCTCATACTTGCATGCAAATGCACTGATCTAGCGCGCGAAACAGCGATTCCGCACAGAAATACACTGCTGAAGCGAAGAATCGTCGAATCTGACATAAGCTCGAATAAATTGTGATCGTGCTTGCCGGGTCGGAGTTTCTGTGCCAATTTCGCATATTTGCATTCAAATGCACTGATCTAGCACGCGAAACAGCGATTCCGCACAGAAATACACTTCTGAAGCGAAGAATCGTCGAATCTGACATAAGCTCGAATAAATCGTGATCGTGATTGCCGGGTCGGAGTTTCTGTGCCAATTTCGCATATTTGCATGCAAATGCACTGATCTAGCACGCGAAACAGCGATTCCGCACAGAAATACACTTCTGAAACGAAGAATCGTCGAATCTGATATAAGCTCGAATAAATCGGGATCGTGCTTGCCGGGTCGGAGTTTCCGTGCCAATTTCGCATATTTGTATGCAAATGCACTGATCTATCACGCGAAACAGCGATTCCGCACAGAAATACACTTCTGAAGCGAAGAATCGTCGAATCTGACATAAGCTCGAATAAATCGTGATCGTGCTGGCCGGGTCGGAGTTTCTGTGCCAAATTAACGTATTTGCATGCAAATGCACTGATCTAGCACGCGAAACAGCGATTCCGCACAGAAATACACTTCTGAAACGAAGAATCGTCGAATCTGACATAAGCTCGAATAAATCGTGATCGTGCTTGCCGGGTCGGAGTTTCTGTGCCAATTTCGCATATTTGCATGCAAATGCACTGATCTAGCACGCGAAACAGCGATTCCGCACAGAAATACACTTCTGAAATGAAGAATCGTCGAATCTGATATAAGCTCGAATAAATCGGGATCGTGCTTGCCGGGTCGGAGTTTCTGTGCCAATTTCGCATATTTGCATTCAAATGCACTGATCTGGCACGCGAAACAGCGATTCCGCACAGAAATACACTGCTGAAGCGAAGAATCGTCGAATCTGACATAAGCTCCAATACATCGTGATCGTGTTTGTCGGGTCGGAGTTTCTATTCCAATTTCTCATACTTGCATGCAAATGCACTGATCTAGATCGCGAAACAGCGATTCCGCACAGAAATACACTTCGGAAGCGAAGAATCTTCGAATCTGACATAAGCTCGAATAAATCGTGATCGTGCTTGCCGGGTCGGAGTTTCTGTGCCAATTTCACGTATTTGCATGCAAATGCACTGATCTAGCACGCGAAACAGCGATTCCGCACAGAAATACACTTCTGAAACGAAGAATCGTCGAATCTGACATAAGCTCGAATAAATTGTGATCGTGCTTGCCGGGTCGGAGTTTCTGTGCCAATTTCGCTTATTTGCATGCAAATGCACTGATCTGGCACGCGCAACAGCGATTCCGCACAGAAATACACTTCTGAAACGAAGAATCGTCGAATCTGACATAAGCTCGAATAAATTGTGATCGTGCTTGCCGGGTCGGAGTTTCTGTGCCAATTTCGCATATTTGCATTCAAATGCACTGATCTGGCACGCGAAACAGCGATTCCGCACAGAAATACACTACTGAAGCGAAGAATCGTCGAATCTGACATAAGCTCGAATACATCGTGATCGTGTTTGTCGGGTCGGAGTTACTATTCCAATTTCTCATACTTGCATGCAAATGCACTGATCTAGCGCGCGAAACAGCGATTCCGCACAGAAATACACTTCGGAAGCGAAGAATCTTCGAATCTGACATAAGCTCGAATAAATCGTGATCGTGCTTGCCGGGTCGGAGTTTCTGTGCCAATTTCACGTATTTGCATGCAAATGCACTGATCTAGCACGCGAAACAGCGATTCCGCACAGAAATACACTTCTGAAACGAAGAATCGTCGAATCTGACATAAGCTCGAATAAATCGTGATCGTGCATGCCGGGTCGGAGTTTCTGTGCCAATTTCGCATATTTGCATTCAAATGCACTGATCTAGCACGCGAAACAGCGATTCCGCACAGAAATACACTTCTGACCCGAAGAATCGTCGAATCTGATATAAGCTCGAATAAATCGGGATCGTGCTTGCCGGGTCGGAGTTTCCGTGCCAATTTCGCATATTTGTATGCAAATGCACTGATCTAGCACGCGAAACAGCGATTCCGCACAGAAATACACTTCTGAAACGAAGAATCGTCGAATCTGACATAAGCTCGAATAAATCGGGATCGTGCTTGCCGGGTCGGAGTTTCCGTGCCAATTTCGCATATTTGTATGCAAATGCACTGATCTAGCACGCGAAACAGCGATTCCGCACAGAAATACACTTCTGAAACGAAGAATCGTCGAATCTGATATAAGCTCGAATAAATCGGGATCGTGCTTGGCGGGTCGGAGTTTCCGTGCCAATTTCGCATATTTGTATGCAAATGACTGATCTGGCACGCGAAACAGCGATTCCGCACAGAAATACACTTCTGAAACGAAGAATCGTCGAATCTGACATAAGCTCGAATAAATTGTGATCGTGCTTGCCGGGTCGGAGTTTCTGTGCCAATTTCGCTTATTTGCATGCAAATGCACTGATCTGGCACGCGCAACAGCGATTCCGCACGGAAATACACTTCTGAAACGAAGAATCGTCGAATCTGACATAAGCTCGAATAAATCGTGATCGTGCATGCCGGGTCGGAGTTTCTGTGCCAATTTCGCATATTTGCATGCAAATGCACTTATCTAGCACGCGAAACAGCGATTCCGCACAGAAATACACTTCTGAAACGAAGAATCTTCGAATCTGACATAAGCTCGAATAAATCGTGATCGTGTTTGCCGGGTCGGAGTTTCTATTCCAATTTCTCATACTTGCATGCAAATGCACTGATCTAGCGCGCGAAACAGCGATTCCGCACAGAAATACACTTCGGAAGCGAAGAATCTTCGAATCTGACATAAGCTCGAATAAATCGTGATCGTGCTTGCCGGGTCGGAGTTTCTGTGCCAATTTCACGTATTTGCATGAAAATGCACTGATCTAGCACGCGAAACAGCGATTCCGCACAGAAATACACTTCTGAAACGAAGAATCGTCGAATCTGACATAAGCTCGAATAAATCGTGATCGTGCATGCCGGGTCGGAGTTTCTGTGCCAATTTCGCATATTTGCATGCAAATGCACTGATCTAGCACGCGAAACAGCGATTCCGCACAGAAATACACTTCTGAAACGAAGAATCGTCGAATCTGACATAAGCTCGAATAAATCGTGATCGTGTTTGCAGGGTCGAAGTTTCTGTGCCAATTTCTCATACTTGCATGCAAATGCACTGATCTAGCACGCAAGACAGCGATTCCGCACAGAAATACTCTTCTGAAACGAAGAATCGTCGAATCTGACATAAGCTCGAATAAATCGTGATCGTGGTTGCCGGGTCGGACTTTCCGTGCCAATTTCGCACATTTGCATGCAAATACACTGATCTAGCACGCGAAACAGCGATTCCGCACAGAAATACACTTCTGAAACGAAGAACCGTCGAATCTGACAAGGGCTCGAATAAATTGTGATCGTGCTTGCCGAATTGGAGTTTCCGTGCCAATCTCGCATATTTGTATGCAAATGCACTGATCTAGCACGCGAAACAGCGATTCCGCACAGAAATACACTTCAGAAACGAAGAATCGTCGAATCTGATATAAGCTCGAATAATTTGTGATCGTGCTTGCCGAAAAGGAGTTTCTATTCCAATTTCTCATACTTGCATGCAAATGCACTGATCTAGCGCGCGAAACAGCGATTCCGCACAGAAATACACTGCTGAAGGCGAAGAATCGTCGAATCTGACATAAGCTCGAATAAATTGTGATCGTGCTTGCCGGGTCGGAGTTTCTGTGCCAATTTCGCATATTTGCATTCAAATGCACTGATCTAGCACGCGAAACAGCGATTCCGCACAGAAATACACTTCTGAAGCGAAGAATCGTCGAATCTGACATAAGCTCGAATAAATCGTGATCGTGATTGCCGGGTCGGAGTTTCTGTGCCAATTTCGCATATTTGCATGCAAATGCACTGATCTAGCACGCGAAACAGCGATTCCGCACAGAAATACACTTCTGAAACGAAGAATCGTCGAATCTGATATAAGCTCGAATAAATCGGGATCGTGCTTGCCGGGTCGGAGTTTCCGTGCCAATTTCGCATATTTGTATGCAAATGCACTGATCTATCACGCGAAACAGCGATTCCGCACAGAAATACACTTCTGAAGCGAAGAATCGTCGAATCTGACATAAGCTCGAATAAATCGTGATCGTGCATGCCGGGTCGGAGTTTCTGTGCCAATTTCGCATATTTGCATGCAAATGCACTTATCTAGCACGCGAAACAGCGATTCCGCACAGAAATACACTTCTGAAACGAAGAATCTTCGAATCTGACATAAGCTCGAATAAATCGTGATCGTGTTTGCCGGGTCGGAGTTTCTATTCCAATTTCTCATACTTGCATGCAAATGCACTGATCTAGCGCGCGAAACAGCGATTCCGCACAGAAATACACTTCGGAAGCGAAGAATCTTCGAATCTGACATAAGCTCGAATAAATCGTGATCGTGCTTGCCGGGTCGGAGTTTCTGTGCCAATTTCACGTATTTGCATGAAAATGCACTGATCTAGCACGCGAAACAGCGATTCCGCACAGAAATACACTTCTGAAACGAAGAATCGTCGAATCTGACATAAGCTCGAATAAATCGTGATCGTGCATGCCGGGTCGGAGTTTCTGTGCCAATTTCGCATATTTGCATGCAAATGCACTGATCTAGCACGCGAAACAGCGATTCCGCACAGAAATACACTTCTGAAACGAAGAATCGTCGAATCTGACATAAGCTCGAATAAATCGTGATCGTGTTTGCAGGGTCGAAGTTTCTGTGCCAATTTCTCATACTTGCATGCAAATGCACTGATCTAGCACGCAAGACAGCGATTCCGCACAGAAATACTCTTCTGAAACGAAGAATCGTCGAATCTGACATAAGCTCGAATAAATCGTGATCGTGGTTGCCGGGTCGGACTTTCCGTGCCAATTTCGCACATTTGCATGCAAATACACTGATCTAGCACGCGAAACAGCGATTCCGCACAGAAATACACTTCTGAAACGAAGAACCGTCGAATCTGACAAGGGCTCGAATAAATTGTGATCGTGCTTGCCGAATTGGAGTTTCCGTGCCAATCTCGCATATTTGTATGCAAATGCACTGATCTAGCACGCGAAACAGCGATTCCGCACAGAAATACACTTCAGAAACGAAGAATCGTCGAATCTGATATAAGCTCGAATAATTTGTGATCGTGCTTGCCGAAAAGGAGTTTCTATTCCAATTTCTCATACTTGCATGCAAATGCACTGATCTAGCGCGCGAAACAGCGATTCCGCACAGAAATACACTGCTGAAGCGAAGAATCGTCGAATCTGACATAAGCTCGAATAAATTGTGATCGTGCTTGCCGGGTCGGAGTTTCTGTGCCAATTTCGCATATTTGCATTCAAATGCACTGATCTAGCACGCGAAACAGCGATTCCGCACAGAAATACACTTCTGAAGCGAAGAATCGATCGAATCTGACATAAGCTCGAATAAATCGTGATCGTGATTGCCGGGTCGGAGTTTCTGTGCCAATTTCGCATATTTGCATGCAAATGCACTGATCTAGCACGCGAAACAGCGATTCCGCACAGAAATACACTTCTGAAACGAAGAATCGTCGAATCTGATATAAGCTCGAATAAATCGGGATCGTGCTTGCCGGGTCGGAGTTTCCGTGCCAATTTCGCATATTTGTATGCAAATGCACTGATCTATCACGCGAAACAGCGATTCCGCACAGAAATACACTTCTGAAGCGAAGAATCGTCGAATCTGACATAAGCTCGAATAAATCGTGATCGTGCTTGCCGGGTCGGAGTTTCTGTGCCAAATTAACGTATTTGCATGCAAATGCACTGATCTAGCACGCGAAACAGCGATTCCGCACAGAAATACACTTCTGAAACGAAGAATCGTCGAATCTGACATAAGCTCGAATAAATCGTGATCGTGCTTGCCGGGTCGGAGTTTCTGTGCCAATTTCGCATATTTGCATGCAAATGCACTGATCTAGCACGCGAAACAGCGATTCCGCACAGAAATACACTTCTGAAATGAAGAATCGTCGAATCTGATATAAGCTCGAATAAATCGGGATCGTGCTTGCCGGGTCGGAGTTTCTGTGCCAATTTCGCATATTTGCATTCAAATGCACTGATCTGGCACGCGAAACAGCGATTCCGCACAGAAATACACTGCTGAAGCGAAGAATCGTCGAATCTGACATAAGCTCCAATACATCGTGATCGTGTTTGTCGGGTCGGAGTTTCTATTCCAATTTCTCATACTTGCATGCAAATGCACTGATCTAGATCGCGAAACAGCGATTCCGCACAGAAATACACTTCGGAAGCGAAGAATCTTCGAATCTGACATAAGCTCGAATAAATCGTGATCGTGCTTGCCGGGTCGGAGTTTCTGTGCCAATTTCACGTATTTGCATGCAAATGCACTGATCTAGCACGCGAAACAGCGATTCCGCACAGAAATACACTTCTGAAACGAAGAATCGTCGAATCTGACATAAGCTCGAATACATCGTGATCGTGTTTGTCGGGTCGGAGTTTCTATTCCAATTTCTCATATTTGCATGCAAATGCACTGATCTAGCGCGCGAAACAGCGATTCGGCACAGAAATACACTTCGGAAGCGAAGAAACTTCGAATCTGACATAAGCTCGAATAAATCGTGATCGTGCTTGCCGGGTCGGAGTTTCTGTGCCAATTTCACGTATTTGCATGCAAATGCACTGATCTAGCTCGCGAAACAGCGATTCCGCACAGAAATACACTTCTGAAACGAAGAATCGTCGAATCTGAGATAAGCTCGAATAAATTGTGATCGTGCTTGCCGGGTCGGAGTTTCTGTGCCAATTTCGCTTATTTGCATGCAAATGCACTGATCTGGCACGCGCAACAGCGATTCCGCACAGAAATACACTTCTGAAACGAAGAATCGTCGAATCTGACATAAGCTCGAATAAATTGTGATCGTGCTTGCCGGGTCGGAGTTTCTGTGCCAATTTCGCATATTTGCATTCAAATGCACTGATCTGGCACGCGAAACAGCGATTCCGCACAGAAATACACTACTGAAGCGAAGAATCGTCGAATCTGACATAAGCTCGAATACATCGTGATCGTGTTTGTCGGGTCGGAGTTTCTATTCCAATTTCTCATACTTGCATGCAAATGCACTGATCTAGCGCGCGAAACAGCGATTCCGCACAGAAATACACTTCGGAAGCGAAGAATCTTCGAATCTGACATAAGCACGAATAAATCGTGATCGTGCTTGCCGGGTCGGAGTTTCTGTGCCAATTTCACGTATTTGCATGCAAATGCACTGATCTAGCACGCGAAACAGCGATTCCGCACAGAAATACACTTCTGAAACGAAGAATCGTCGAATCTGACATAAGCTCGAATAAATTGTGATCGTGCTTGCCGGGTCGGAGTTTCTGTGCCAATTTCGCTTATTTGCATGCAAATGCACTGATCTAGCACGCGCAACAGCGATTCCGCACAGAAATACACTTCTGAAACGAAGAATCGTCGAATCTGACATAAGCTCGAATAAATCGTGATCGTGTTTGCCGGGTCGAAGTTTCTGTGCCAATTTCTCATACTTGCATGCAAATGCACTGATCTAGCACGCAAGACAGCGATTCCGCACAGAAATACTCTTCTGAAACGAAGAATTGTCGAATCTGACATAAGCTCGAATAAATCGTGATCGTGGTTGCCGGGTCGGAGTTTCCGTGCCAATTTCGCACATTTGCATGCAAATACACTGATCTAGCACGCGAAACAGCGATTCCGCACAGAAATACACTTCTGAAACGAAGAATCGTCGAATCTGACATAAGCTCAAATAAATTGTGATCGTGCTTGCCGGGTCGGAGTATCTGTGCCAATTTCGCGTATTTGCATGCAAATGCACTGATCTACCACGCGAAACAGCGATTCCGCACAGAAATACACTTCTGAAACGAAGAATCGTCGAATCTGACATAAGCTCGAATAAATCGTGATCGTGCATGCCGGGTCGGAGTTTCTGTGCCAATTTCGCATATTTGCATGCAAATGCACTGATCTAGCACGCGAAACAGCGATTCCGCACAGAAATACACTTCTGAAACGAAGAATCGTCGAATCTGACATAAGCTCGAATAAATCGTGATCGTGTTTGCCGGGTCGAAGTTTCTGTGCCAATTTCTCATACTTGCATGCAAATGCACTGATCTAGCACGCAAGACAGCGATTCCGCACAGAAATACTCTTCTGAAACGAAGAATCGTCGAATCTGACATAAGCTCGAATAAATCGTGATCGTGGTTGCCGGGTCGGACTTTCCGTGCCAATTTCGCACATTTGCATGCAAATACACTGATCTAGCACGTGAAACAGCGATTCCGCACAGAAATACACTTCTGAAACGAAGAACCGTCGAATCTGACAAGGGCTCGAATAAATTGTGATCGTGCTTGCCGAATTGGAGTTTCCGTGCCAATCTCGCATATTTGTATGCAAATGCACTGATCTAGCACGCGAAACAGCGATTCCGCACAGAAATACACTTCTGAAACGAAGAATCGTCGAATCTGATATAAGCTCGAATAATTTGTGATCGTGCTTGCCGAAAAGGAGTTTCTATTCCAATTTCTCATACTTGCATGCAAATGCACTGATCTAGCGCGCGAAACAGCGATTCCGCACAGAAATACACTGCTGAAACGAAGAATCGTCGAATCTGACATAAGCTCAAATAAATTGTGATCGTGCTTGCCGGGTCGGAGTATCTGTGCCAATTTCGCGTATTTGCATGCAAATGCACTGATCTAGCACGCGAAACAGCGATTCCGCACAGAAATACACTTCTGAAACGAAGAATCGTCGAATCTGACATAAGCTCGAATAAATTGTGATCGTGCTTGCCGGGTCGGAGTTTCTGTGCCAATTTCGCATATTTGCATTCAAATGCACTGATCTGGCACGCGAAACAGCGATTCCGCACAGAAATACACTGCTGAAGCGAAGAATCGTCGAATCTGACATAAGCTCGAATACATCGTGATCGTGTTTGTCGGGTCGGAGTTTCTATTCCAATTTCTCATACTTGCATGCAAATGCACTGATCTAGCGCGCGAAACAGCGATTCCGCACAGAAATACACTTCGGAAGCGAAGAATCTTCGAATCTGACATAAGCTCGAATAAATCGTGATCGAGCTTGCCGGGTCGGAGTTTCTGTGCCAATTTTCACGTATTTGCATTCAAATGCACTGATCTGGCACGCGAAACAGCGATTCCGCACAGAAATACACTGCTGAATCGAAGAATCGTCGAATCTGACATAAGCTCCAATACATCGTGATCGTGTTTGTCGGGTCGGAGTTTCTATTCCAGTTTCTCATACTTGCATGCAAATGCACTGATCTAGATCGCGAAACAGCGATTCCGCACAGAAATACACTTCGGAAGCGAAGAATCTTCGAATCTGACATAAGCTCGAATAAATCGTGATCGTGCTTGCCGGGTCGGAGTTTCTGTGCCAATTTCACGTATTTGCATGCAAATGCACTGATCTAGCTCGCGAAACAGCGATTCCGCACAGAAATACACTTCTGAAACGAAGAATCGTCGAATCTGACATAAGCTCGAATAAATTGTGATCGTGCTTGCCGGGTCGGAGTTTCTGTGCCAATTTCGCATATTTGCATTCAAATGCACTGATCTGGCACGCGAAACAGCGATTCCGCACAGAAATACACTACCGAAGCGAAGAATCGTCGAATCTGACATAAGCTCGAATACATCGTGATCGTGTTTGTCGGGTCGGAGTTTCTATTCCAATTTCTCATACTTGCATGCAAATGCACTGATCTAGCGCGCGAAACAGCGATTCCGCACAGAAATACACTTCGGAAGCGAAGAATCTTCGAATCTGACATAAGCTCGAATAAATCGTGATCGTGCTTGCCGGGTCGGAGTTTCTGTGCCAATTTCACGTATTTGCATGCAAATGCACTGATCTAGCACGCGAAACAGCGATTCCGCACAGAAATACACTTCTGAAACGAAGAATCGTCGAATCTGACATAAGCTCGAATAAATTGTGATCGTGCTTGCCGGGTCGGAGTTTCTGTGCCAATTTCGCTTATTTGCATGCAAATGCACTGATCTAGCACGCGAAACAGCGATTCCGCACAGAAATGCACTTCTGAAACGAAGAATCGTCGAATCTGACATAAGCTCGAATAAATCGTGATCGTGCATGCCGGGTCGGAGTTTCTGTGCCAATTTCGCATATTTGCATGCAAATGCACTGATCTAGCACGCGAAACAGCGATTCCGCACAGAAATACACTTCTGAAACGAAGAATCGTCGAATCTGACATAAGCTCGAATAAATCGTGGTCGTGTTTGCCGGGTCGAAGTTTCTGTGCCAATTTCTCATACTTGCATGCAAATGCACTGATCTAGCACGCAAGACAGCGATTCCGCACAGAAATACTCTTCTGAAACGAAGAATCGTCGAATCTGACATAAGCTCGAATAAATCGTGATCGTGGTTGCCGGGTCGGACTTTCCGTGCCAATTTCGCACATTTGCATGCAAATACACTGATCTAGCACGTGAAACAGCGATTCCGCACAGAAATACACTTCTGAAACGAAGAACCGTCGAATCTGACAAGGGCTCGAATAAATCGTGATCGTGCTTGCCGAATTGGAGTTTCCGTGCCAATCTCGCATATTTGTATGCAAATGCACTGATCTAGCACGCGAAACAGCGATTCCGCACAGAAATACACTTCTGAAACGAAGAATCGTCGAATCTGATATAAGCTCGAATAATTTGTGATCGTGCTTGCCGAAAAGGAGTTTCTATTCCAATTTCTCATACTTGCATGCAAATGCACTGATCTAGCGCGCGAAACAGCGATTCCGCACAGAAATACACTGCTGAAACGAAGAATCGTCGAATCTGACATAAGCTCAAATAAATTGTGATCGTGCTTGCCGGGTCGGAGTATCTGTGCCAATTTCGCGTATTTGCATGCAAATGCACTGATCTAGCACGCGAAACAGCGATTCCGCACAGAAATACACTTCTGAAACGAAGAATCGTCGAATCTGACATAAGCTCGAATAAATTGTGATCGTGCTTGCCGGGTCGGAGTTTCTGTGCCAATTTCGCATATTTGCATTCAAATGCACTGATCTGGCACGCGAAACAGCGATTCCGCACAGAAATACACTGCTGAAGCGAAGAATCGTCGAATCTGACATAAGCTCGAATACATCGTGATCGTGTTTGTCGGGTCGGAGTTTCTATTCCAATTTCTCATACTTGCATGCAAATGCACTGATCTAGCGCGCGAAACAGCGATTCCGCACAGAAATACACTTCGGAAGCGAAGAATCTTCGAATCTGACATAAGCTCGAATAAATCGTGATCGTGCTTGCCGGGTCGGAGTTTCTGTGCCAATTTCACGTATTTGCATGCAAATGCACTGATCTAGCACGCGAAACAGCGATTCCGCACAGAAATACACTTCTGAAACGAAGAATCGTCGAATCTGACATAAGCTCGAATAAATTGTGATCGTGCTTGCCGGGTCGGAGTTTCTGTGCCAATTTCGCTTATTTGCATGCAAATGCACTGATCTGGCACGCGCAACAGCGATTCCGCACGGAAATACACTTCTGAAACGAAGAATCGTCGAATCTGACATAAGCTCGAATAAATCGTGATCGTGGTTGCCGGGTCGGAGTTTCCGTGCCAATTTCGCACATTTGCATGCAAATACACTGATCTAGCACGCGAAACAGCGATTCCGCACAGAAATACACTTCTGAAACGAAGAATCGTCGAATCTGACATAAGCTCAAATAAATTGTGATCGTGCTTGCCGGGTCGGAGTATCTGTGCCAATTTCGCGTATTTGCATGCAAATGCACTGATCTAGCACGCGAAACAGCGATTCCGCACAGAAATACACTTCTGAAACGAAGAATCGTCGAATCTGACATAAGCTCGAATAAATCGTGATCGTGCTTGCCGGGTCGGAGTTTCTGTGCCAATTTCACGTATTTGCATGCAAATGCACTGATCTAGCACGCGAAACAGCGATTCCGCACAGAAATACACTTCTGAAACGAAGAATCGTCGAATCTGACATAAGCTCGAATAAATTGTGATCGTGCTTGCCGGGTCGGAGTTTCTGTGCCAATTTCGCTTATTTGCATGCAAATGCACTGATCTGGCACGCGCAACAGCGATTCCGCACGGAAATACACTTCTGAAACGAAGAATCGTCGAATCTGACATAAGCTCAAATAAATTGTGATCGTGCTTGCCGGGTCGGAGTATCTGTGCCAATTTCGCGTATTTGCATGCAAATGCACTGATCTAGCACGCGAAACAGCGATTCCGCACAGAAATACACTTCTGAAACGAAGAATCGTCGAATCTGACATAAGCTCGAATAAATCGTGATCGTGCTTGCCGGGTCGGAGTTTCTGTGCCAATTTCGCATATTTGCATGCAAATGCACTGATCTAGCACGCGAAACAGCGATTCCGCACAGAAATACACTTCTGAAACGAAGAATCGTCGAATCTGATATAAGCTCGAATAAATCGGGATCGTGCTTGCCGGGTCGGAGTTTCCGTGCCAATTTCGCATATTTGCATCCAAATGCACTGATCTAGCACGCGAAACAGCGATTCCGCACAGAAATACACTTCTGAAACGAAGAATCGTTGAATCTGATATAAGCTCGAATACATCGTGATCGTGTTTGTCGGGTCGGAGTTTCTATTCCAATTTCTCATACTTGCATGCAAATGCACTGATCTAGCGCGCGAAACAGCGATTCCGCACAGAAATACACTTCGGAAGCGAAGAATCTTCGAATCTGACATAAGCTCGAATAAATCGTGATCGTGCTTGCCGGGTCGGAGTTTCTGTGCCAATTTCACGTATTTGCATGCAAATGCACTGATCTAGCACGCGAAACAGCGATTCCGCACAGAAATACACTTCTGAAACGAAGAATCGTCGAATCTGACATAAGCTCGAATAAATTGTGATCGTGCTTGCCGGGTCGGAGTTTCTGTGCCAATTTCGCTTATTTGCATGCAAATGCACTGATCTAGCACGCGAAACAGCGATTCCGCACAGAAATACACTTCTGAAACGTAGAATCGTCGAATCTGACATAAGCTCGAATAAATCGTGATCGTGCATGCCGGGTCGGAGTTTCTGTGCCAATTTCGCATATTTGCATGCAAATGCACTGATCTAGCACGCGAAACAGCGATTCCGCACAGAAATACACTTCTGAAACGAAGAATCGTCGAATCTGACATAAGCTCGAATAAATCGTGATCGTGTTTGCCGGGTCGAAGTTTCTGTGCCAATTTCTCATACTTGCATGCAAATGCACTGATCTAACACGCAAGACAGCGATTCCGCACAGAAATACTCTTCTGAAACGAAGAATCGTCGAATCTGACATAAGCTCGAATAAATCGTGATCGTGTTTGCCGGGTCGAAGTTTCTGTGCCAATTTCTCATACTTGCATGCAAATGCACTGATCTAGCGCGCGAAACAGCGATTCCGCACAGAAATACACTTCTGAAACGAAGAATTGTCGAATCTGACATAAGCTCGAATAAATCGTGATCGTGCTTGCCGGGTCGGAGTTTCCGTGCCAATTTCGCATACTTGTATGCAAATGCACTGATCTAGCACGCGAAACAGCGATTCCGCACAGAAATACACTTCTGAAACGAAGAATCGTCGAATCTGACATAAGCTCGAATAATTTGTGATCGTGCTTGCCGGGCCGGAGTTTCTATTCCAATTTCGCATACTTGTATGCAAATGCACTGATCTAGCACGCGAAACAGCGATTCCGCACAGAAATTCATTTGTGAAACGAATAATCGTCGAATCTGACATAAACTCGAATAAATCGTCATCGTGCTTGCCGGGCCGGAGTTTCTATTCCAATTTCGCATACTTGTATGCAAATGCACTGATCTGGCACGCGAAACAGCGATTCCGCACAGAAATACACTTCTGAAACGAAGAATTGTCGAATCTGACATAAGCTCGAATAAATCGTGATCGTGCTTGCCGGGTCGGAGTTTCCGTGCCAATTTCGCATACTTGTATGCAAATGCACTGATCTAGCGCACGAAACAGCGATTCCGCACAGAAATACACTTCGGAAGCGAAGAATCTTCGAATCTGACATAAGCTCGAATAAATCGTGATCGTGCTTGCCGGGTCGGAGTTTCTGTGCCAATTTCGCATATTTGCATTCAAATGCACTGATCTAGCACGCGAAACAGCGATTCCGCACAGAAATACACTTCTGAAACGAAGAATCGTCGAATCTGACATAAGCTCGAATAATTTGTGATCGTGCTTGCCGGGCCGGAGTTTCTATTCCAATTTCGCATACTTGTATGCAAATGCACTGATCTAGCACGCGAAACAGCGATTCGGCACAGAAATTCATTTGTGAAACGAATAATCGTCGAATCTGACATAAGCTCGAATAAATCGTGATCGTGCTTGCCGGGCCGGAGTTTCTATTCCAATTTCGCATACTTGTATGCAAATGCACTGATCTGGCACGCGAAACAGCGATTTCGCACAGAAATACACTGCTGAAGCGAAGAATCGTCGAATCTGACATAAGCTCGAATAATTTGTGATCGTGATTGCCAGGCCGGAGTTTCTATTCCAATTTCGCATACTTGTATGCAAATGCACTGATCTAGCACGCGAAACAGCGACTCCGCACTGAAATTCATTTGTGAAACGAATAATCGTCGAATCTGACATAAGCTCGAAGAAATCGTGATCGTGCTTGACGGGCCGGAGTTTCTATTCCAATTTCGCATACTTGTATGCAAATGCACTGATCTGGCACGCGAAACAGCGATTCCGCACAGAAATACACTGCTGAAGCGAAGAATCGTCGAATCTGACATAAGCTCGAATAAATCGTGATCGTGCTTGTCGGGTCGGAGTTTCTATTCCAATTTCTCATACTTGCATGCAAATGCACTGATCTAGCGCGCGAAACAGCGATTCCGCACAGAAATACACTTCGGAAGCGAAGAATCTTCGAATCTGACATAAGCTCGAATAAATCGTGATCGTGCTTGCCGGGTCGGAGTTTCTGTGCCAATTTCACGTATTTGCATGCAAATGCACTGATCTAGCACGCGAAACAGCGATTCCGCACAGAAATACACTTCTGAAACGAAGAATCGTCGAATCTGACGTAAGCTCGAATAAATCGTGATCGTGCATGCCGGGTCGGAGTTTCTGTGCCAATTTCGCATATTTGCATGCAAATGCACTGATCTAGCACGCGAAACAGCGATTCCGCACAGAAATACACTTCTGAAACGAAGAATCGTCGAATCTGATATAAGCTCGAATAAATCGGGATCGTGCTTGCCGGGTCGGAGTTTCCGTGCCAATTTCGCATATTTGTATGCAAATGCACTGATCTAGCACGCGAAACAGCGATTCCGCACAGAAATACACTTCTGAAACGAAGAATCGTCGAATCTGACATAAGATCGAATAAATTGTGATCGTGCTTGCCGGGTCGGAGTATCTGTGCCAATTTCGCGTATTTGCATGCAAATGCACTGATCTAGCACCCGAAACAGCGATTCCGCACAGAAATACACTTCTGAAACGAAGAATCGTCGGATCTGACATAAGCTCGAGTAAATCGTGATCGTGTTTGCCGGGTCGAAGTTTCTGTGCCAATTTCTCATACTTGCATGCAAATGCACTGATCTAGCACGCAAGACAGCGATTCCGCACAGAAATACTCTTCTGAAACGAAGAATCGCCGAATCTGACATAAGCTCGAATAAATCGTGATCGTGGTTGCCGGGTCGGAGTTTCCGTGCCAATTTCGCACATTTGCATGCAAATGCACTGATCTAGCACGCGAAACAGCGATTCCGCACAGAAATACACTTCTGAAACGAAGAACAGTCGAATCTGACAAGGGCTCGAATAAATTGTGATCGTGCTTGCCGAATTGGAGTTTCCGTGCCAATTTCGCATACTTGTATGCAAATGCACTGATCTGGCACGCGAAACAGCGATTCCGCACAGAAATACACTGCTGAAGCGAAGAATCGTCGAATCTGATATAAGCTCGAATAAATCGGGATCGTGCTTGCCGGGTCGGAGTTTCCGTGCGAATTTCGCATATTTGTATGCAAATGCACTGATCTAGCACGCGAAACAGCGATTCCGCACAGATATACACTTCTGAAACGAAGAATCGTCGAATCTGACATAAGCTCGAATAAATTGTGATCGTGCTTGCCGGGTCGGAGTTTCTGTGCCAATTTCGCATATTTGCATTCAAATGCACTGATCTGGCACGCGAAACAGCGATTCCGCACAGAAATACACTGCTGAAGCGAAGAATCGTCGAATCTGACATAAGCTCGAATACATCGTGATCGTGTTTGTCGGTCGAGTTTCTATTTCAATTGCTCATACTTGCATGCAAATGCACTGATCTAGCGCGCGAAACAGCGATTCCGCACAGAAATTACACTGTCGAAAGCGAGAGAATCTTCGAATCTGACATAAGCTCAAATAAATCGTGATCGTGCTTTGGCCGGTCGGAGTTTCTGTGCCAATTTCACGTATTTGCATGCAAATGCACTGAACTAGCACGCGAAACAGCGATTCCGTACAGAAATACACTTCTGAAACGAAGAATCGTCGAATCTGACATAAGCTCGAATAATTGTGATCGTGCTTGGGGCCGGTCGGAGTTTCTGTGCCAATTTCGCTAATTTGCATGCAATGCACTGATCTAGCACGCGCAACAGCGATTCCGCACAGAATACACTTCTGAAACGAAGAATCGTCGAATCTGACATAAGCTCGAATCATCGTGATCGTGCATGCCGGGTCGGAGGTTTCTGTGCCAATTTCGCATATTTGCATGCAAATGCACTGATCTAGCACGCGAAAACAGCGATTCCGCACAGAAATACACTTCTGAAACGAAGAATCGTCGAATCTGACATAAGCTCGAATAAATCGTGATAGGTTTGCCGGGTCGAAGTTTCTGTGCCAATTTCTCATACTTGCATGCAAATGCACTGATCTAGCACGCGAAACAGCGATTCCGCACAGAAATACACTTCTGAAACGAAGAATCGTCGAATCTGATATAAGCTCGAATAATTTGTGATCGTGCTTGCCGAAAAGGAGTTCTATTCCAATTTCTCATACTTGCATGCAAATTGCACTGATCTAGCGCGCGAACAGCGATTCCGCACCGAAATACACTGCTGAAGCGAAGAATCGTCGAATCTGACATAAGCTCGAATAAATTGTGATCGTGCTTGCCGGGTCGGTGTTTTCTGTGCCAATTTCGCATATTTGCATTCAAATGCACTGATCTAGCACGCGAAACAGCGATTCCGCACAGAAATACACTTCTGAAGCGAAGATTCGTCGAATCTGACATAAGCTCGAATAAATCGTGATCGTGATTGCCGGGTCGGAGTTTCTGTGCCAATTTCGCATATTTGCATGCAAATGCACTGATCTGACACGCGAAACAGCGATTCCGCACAGAATACACTTCTGAAACGAAGAATCGTCGAATCTGATATAAGCTCGAATAATTTGTGATCGTGCTTGCCGAAAAGGAGTGTTCTATTCCAATTTCTCATACTTGTATGCAAATGCACTGATCTGGCACGCGAAACAGCGATTCCGCACAGAAATACACTGCTGAAGCGAAGAATCGTCGAATCTGACATAAGCTCGAATAAATCGTGATCGTCCTTGTCGGGTCGGAGTTTTCTATTCCAATTCTCATACTTGCATGCAAATGCACTGATCTAGCGCGCGATAACAGCGATTCCGCACAGAAATACACTTCGAAGCGAAGAATCTTCGAATCTGACATAAGCTCGAATAAATCGTGATCGTGCTTGCCGGGTCGGAGTTTCTATGCCAATTTCACGTATTGCATGCAAATGCACTGATCTAGCGCACGAAACAGCGATTCCGCACAGAAATACACTTCGGAAGCGAAGAATCTTCGAATCTGACATAAGCTCGAATAAATCGTGATCGTGCTTGCCGGGTCGGAGTTTCTGTGCCAATTTCGCATATTTGCATTCAAATGCACTGATCTAGCACGCGAAACAGCGATTCCGCACAGAAATACACTTCTGAAACGAAGAATCGTCGAATCTGACAGAAGCTCGAATAATTTTGTGATCGTGCTTGCCGGGCCGGAATGTTCTATTCCAATTTCGCATACTTGTATGCAAATGCACTGATCTAGCACGCGAAACAGCGATTCCACAGAAATTCATTTGTGAAACGAATAATCGTCGAATCTGACATAAGCTCGAATAAATCGTGATCGTGCTTGCCGGGCCGGAGTTTCTATTCCAATTTCGCATACTTGTATGCAAATGCACTGATCTGGCACGCGAAACAGCGATTTCGCACAGAAATACACTGCTGAAGCGAAGAATCGTCGAATCTGACATAAGCTCGAATAATTTGTGATCGTGATTGCCAGGCCGGAGTTTCTATTCCAATTTCGCATACTTGTATGCAAATGCACTGATCTAGCACGCGAAACAGCGACTCCGCACTGAAATTCATTTGTGAAACGAATAATCGTCGAATCTGACATAAGCTCGAAGAAATCGTGATCGTGCTTGACGGGCCGGAGTTTCTATTCCAATTTCGCATACTTGTATGCAAATGCACTGATCTGGCACGCGAAACAGCGATTCCGCACAGAAATACACTGCTGAAGCGAAGAATCGTCGAATCTGACATAAGCTCGAATAAATCGTGATCGTGCTTGTCGGGTCGGAGTTTCTATTCCAATTTCTCATACTTGCATGCAAATGCACTGATCTAGCGCGCGAAACAGCGATTCCGCACAGAAATACACTTCGGAAGCGAAGAATCTTCGAATCTGACATAAGCTCGAATAAATCGTGATCGTGCTTGCCGGGTCGGAGTTTCTGTGCCAATTTCACGTATTTGCATGCAAATGCACTGATCTAGCACGCGAAACAGCGATTCCGCACAGAAATACACTTCTGAAACGAAGAATCGTCGAATCTGACATAAGCTCGAATAAATCGTGATCGTGCATGCCGGGTCGGAGTTTCTGTGCCAATTTCGCATATTTGCATGCAAATGCACTGATCTAGCAAGCGAAACAGCGATTCCGCACAGAAATACACTTCTGAAACGAAGAATCGTCGAATCTGATATAAGCTCGAATAAATCGGGATCGTGCTTGCCGGGTCAGAGTTTCCGTGCCAATTTCGCATATTTGTATGCAAATGCACTGATCTAGCACGCGAAACAGCGATTCCGCACAGAAATACACTTCTGAAACGAAGAATCGTCGAATCTGACATAAGATCGAATAAATTGTGATCGTGCATGCCGGGTCGGAGTATCTGTGCCAATTTCGCGTATTTGCATGCAAATGCACTGATCTAGCACCCGAAACAGCGATTCCGCACAGAAATACACTTCTGAAACGAAGAATCGTCGAATCTGACATAAGCTCGAATAAATCGTGATCGTGTTTGCCGGGTCGAAGTTTCTGTGCCAATTTCTCATACTTGCATGCAAATGCACTGATCTAGCACGCAAGACAGCGATTCCGCACAGAAATACTCTTCTGAAACGAAGAATCGCCGAATCTGACATAAGCTCGAATAAATCGTGATCGTGGTTGCCGGGTCGGAGTTTCCGTGCCAATTTCGCACATTTGCATGCAAATACACTGATCTAGCACGCGAAACAGCGATTCCGCACAGAAATACACTTCTGAAACGAAGAACAGTCGAATCTGACAAGGGCTCGAATAAATTGTGATCGTGCTTGCCGAATTGGAGTTTCCGTGCCAATTTCGCATACTTGTATGCAAATGCACTGATCTGGCACGCGAAACAGCGATTCCGCACAGAAATACACTGCTGAAGCGAAGAATCGTCGAATCTGATATAAGCTCGAATAAATCGGGATCGTGCTTGCCGGGTCGGAGTTTCCGTGCGAATTTCGCATATTTGTATGCAAATGCACTGATCTAGCACGCGAAACAGCGATTCCGCACAGATATACACTTCTGAAACGAAGAATCGTCGAATCTGACATAAGCTCGAATAAATTGTGATCGTGCTTGCCGGGTCGGAGTTTCTGTGCCAATTTCGCATATTTGCATTCAAATGCACTGATCTGGCACGCGAAACAGCGATTCCGCACAGAAATACACTGCTGAAGCGAAGAATCGTCGAATCTGACATAAGCTCGAATACATCGTGATCGTGTTTGTCGGGTCGGAGTTTCTATTTCAATTTCTCATACTTGCATGCAAATGCACTGATCTAGCGCGCGAAACAGCGATTCCGCACAGAAATACACTTCGGAAGCGAAGAATCTTCGAATCTGACATAAGCTCAAATAAATCGTGATCGTGCTTGCCGGGTCGGAGTTTCTGTGCCAATTTCACGTATTTGCATGCAAATGCACTGAACTAGCACGCGAAACAGCGATTCCGCACAGAAATACACTTCTGAAACGAACAATCGTCGAATCTGACATAAGCTCGAATAAATTGTGATCGTGCTTGCCGGGTCGGAGTTTCTGTGCCAATTTCGCTTATTTGCATGCAAATGCACTGATCTAGCACGCGCAACAGCGATTCCGCACAGAAATACACTTCTGAAACGAAGAATCGTCGAATCTGACATAAGCTCGAATAAATCGTGATCGTGCATGCCGGGTCGGAGTTTCTGTGCCAATTTCGCATATTTGCATGCAAATGCACTGATCTAGCACGCGAAACAGCGATTCCGCACAGAAATACACTTCTGAAACGAAGAATCGTCGAATCTGACATAAGCTCGAATAAATCGTGATAGTGTTTGCCGGGTCGAAGTTTCTGTGCCAATTTCTCATACTTGCATGCAAATGCACTGATCTAGCACGCGAAACAGCGATTCCGCACAGAAATACACTTCTGAAACGAAGAACCGTCGAATCTGACATAAGCTCGAATAAATTGTGATCGTGCTTGCCGGGTCGGAGTATCTGTGCCAATTTCGCGTATTTGCATGCAAATGCACTGATCTAGCACGCGAAACAGCGATTCCGCACAGAAATACACTTCTGAAACGAAGAATCGTCGAATCTGATATAAGCTCGAATAATTTGTGATCGTGCTTGCCGAAAAGGAGTTTCTATTCCAATTTCTCATACTTGCATGCAAATGCACTGATCTAGCGCGCGAAACAGCGATTCCGCACCGAAATACACTGCTGAAGCGAAGAATCGTCGAATCTGACATAAGCTCGAATAAATTGTGATCGTGCTTGCCGGGTCGGTGTTTCTGTGCCAATTTCGCATATTTGCATTCAAATGCACTGATCTAGCACGCGAAACAGCGATTCCGCACAGAAATACACTTCTGAAACGAAGAACAGTCGAATCTGACAAGGGCTCGAATAAATTGTGATCGTGCTTGCCGAATTGGAGTTTCCGTGCCAATTTCGCATACTTGTATGCAAATGCACTGATCTAGCACGCGAAACAGCGATTCCGCACAGAAATACACTGCTGAAGCGAAGAATCGTCGAATCTGACATAAGCTCGAATAAATTGTGATCGTGCTTGCCGGGTCGGAGTATCTGTGCCAATTTCGCGTATTTGCATGCAAATGCACTGATCTAGCACGCGAAACAGCGATTCCGCACAGAAATACACTTCTGAAACGAAGAATCGTCGAATCTGATATAAGCTCGAATAATTTGTGATCGTGCTTGCCGAAAAGGAGTTTCTATTCCAATTTCTCATACTTGCATGCAAATGCACTGATCTAGCGCGCGAAACAGCGATTCCGCACCGAAATACACTGCTGAAGCGAAGAATCGTCGAATCTGACATAAGCTCGAATAAATTGTGATCGTGCTTGCCGGGTCGGTGTTTCTGTGCCATTTTCGCATATTTGCATTCAAATGCACTGATCTAGCACGCGAAACAGCGATTCCGCACAGAAATACACTTCTGAAGCGAAGAATCGTCGAATCTGACATAAGCTCGAATAAATCGTGGTCGTGATTGCCGGGTCGGAGTTTCTGTGCCAATTTCGCATATTTGCATGCAAATGCACTGATCTAGAACGCGAAACAGCGATTCCGCACAGAAATACACTTCTGAAACGAAGAATCGTCGAATCTGATATAAGCTCGAATAAATCGGGATCGTGCTTGCCGGGTCGGAGTTTCCGTGCCAATTACGCATATTTGTATGCAAATGCACTGATCTAGCACGCGAAACAGCGATTCCGCACAGAAATACACTTCTGAAACGAAGAATCGTCGAATCTGACATAAGCTCGAATAAATCGTGATCGTGTTTGCCGGGTCGAAGTTTCTGTGCCAATTTCTCATACTTGCATGCAAATGCACTGATCTAGCACGCAAGACAGCGATTCCGCACAGAAATACTCTTCTGAAACGAAGAATCGCCGAATCTGACATAAGCTCGAATAAATCGTGATCGTGGTTGCCGGGTCGGAGTTTCCGTGCCAATTTCGCACATTTGCATGCAAATACACTGATCTAGCACGCGAAACAGCGATTCCGCACATAAATACACTTCTGAAACGAAGAACCGTCGAATCTGACAAGGGCTCGAATAAATTGTGATCGTGCTTGCCGAATTGGAGTTTCCGTGCCAATTTCGCATACTTGTATGCAAATGCACTGATCTGGCACGCGAAACAGCGATTCCGCACAGAAATACACTGCTGAAGCGAAGAATCGTCGAATCTGATATAAGCTCGAATAAATCGGGATCGTGCTTGCCGGGTCGGAGTTTCCGTGCGAATTTCGCATATTTGTATGCAAATGCACTGATCTAGCACGCGAAACAGCGATTCCGCACAGATATACACTTCTGAAACGAAGAATCGTCGAATCTGACATAAGCTCGAATAAATTGTGATCGTGCTTGCCGGGTCGGAGTTTCTGTGCCAATTTCGCATATTTGCATTCAAATGCACTGATCTGGCAAGCGAAACAGCGATTCCGCACAGAAATACACTGCTGAAGCGAAGAATCGTCGAATCTGACATAAGCTCGAATACATCGTGATCGTGCTTGCCGGGTCGGAGTTTCTGTGCCAATTTCGCATATTTGCATTCAAA
Organism: Lasioglossum baleicum; assembly: GCF_051020765.1. Lineage (NCBI taxonomy): Eukaryota > Metazoa > Arthropoda > Insecta > Hymenoptera > Halictidae > Lasioglossum > Lasioglossum baleicum. Next base: position 5,892 of record NW_027469871.1, on the reverse strand, counting down.
TGCACTGATCTGGCACGCGAAACAGCGATTCCGCACAGAAATACACTTCTGAAACGAAGAATCGTCGAATCTGACATAAGCTCGAATAAATTGTGATCGTGCTTGCCGGGTCGGAGTTTCTGTGCCAATTTCGCTTATTTGCATGCAAATGCACTGATCTAGCACGCGCAACAGCGATTCCGCACAGAAATACACTTCTGAAACGAAGAATCGTCGAATCTGACATAAGCTCGAATAAATTGTGATCGTGCTTGCCGGGTCGGAGTTTCTGTGCCAATTTCGCTTATTTGCATGCAAATGCACTGATCTAGCACGCGCAACAGCGATTCCGCACAGAAATACACTTCTGAAACGAAGAATCGTCGAATCTGACATAAGCTCGAATAAATCGTGATCGTGTTTGCCAGGTCGAAGTTTCTGTGCCAATTTCTCATACTTGCATGCAAATGCACTGATCTAGCACGCAAGACAGCGATTCCGCACAGAAATACTCTTCTGAAACGAAGAATTGTCGAATCTGACATAAGCTCGAATAAATCGTGATCGTGGTTGCCGGGTCGGAGTTTCCGTGCCAATTTCGCACATTTGCATGCAAATACACTGATCTAGCACGCGAAACAGCGATTCCGCACAGAAATACACTTCTGAAACGAAGAATCGTCGAATCTGACATAAGCTCAAATAAATTGTGATCGTGCTTGCCGGGTCGGAGTATCTGTGCCAATTTCGCGTATTTGCATGCAAATGCACTGATCTAGCACGCGAAACAGCGATTCCGCACAGAAATACACTTCTGAAACGAAGAATCGTCGAATCTGACATAAGCTCGAATAAATTGTGATCGTGCTTGCCGGGTCGGAGTTTCTGTGCCAATTTCGCATATTTGCATTCAAATGCACTGATCTGGCACGCGAAACAGCGATTCCGCACAGAAATACACTGCTGAAGCGAAGAATCGTCGAATCTGACATAAGCTCGAATACATCGTGATCGTGTTTGTCGGGTCGGAGTTTCTATTTCAATTTCTCATACTTGCATGCAAATGCACTGATCTAGCGCGCGAAACAGCGATTCCGCACAGAAATACACTTCGGAAGCGAAGAATCTTCGAATCTGACATAAGCTCAAATAAATCGTGATCGTGCTTGCCGGGTCGGAGTTTCTGTGCCAATTTCACGTATTTGCATGCAAATGCACTGAACTAGCACGCGAAACAGCGATTCCGCACAGAAATACACTTCTGAAACGAAGAATCGTCGAATCTGACATAAGCTCGAATAAATTGTGATCGTGCTTGCCGGGTCGGAGTTTCTGTGCCAATTTCGCTTATTTGCATGCAAATGCACTGATCTAGCACGCGCAACAGCGATTCCGCACAGAAATACACTTCTGAAACGAAGAATCGTCGAATCTGACATAAGCTCGAATAAATCGTGATCGTGCATGCCGGGTCGGAGTTTCTGTGCCAATTTCGCATATTTGCATGCAAATGCACTGATCTAGCACGCGAAACAGCGATTCCGCACAGAAATACACTTCTGAAACGAAGAATCGTCGAATCTGACATAAGCTCGAATAAATCGTGATAGTGTTTGCCGGGTCGAAGTTTCTGTGCCAATTTCTCATACTTGCATGCAAATGCACTGATCTAGCACGCGAAACAGCGATTCCGCACAGAAATACACTTCTGAAACGAAGAACCGTCGAATCTGACATAAGCTCGAATAAATTGTGATCGTGCTTGCCGGGTCGGAGTATCTGTGCCAATTTCGCGTATTTGCATGCAAATGCACTGATCTAGCACGCGAAACAGCGATTCCGCACAGAAATACACTTCTGAAACGAAGAATCGTCGAATCTGATATAAGCTCGAATAATTTGTGATCGTGCTTGCCGAAAAGGAGTTTCTATTCCAATTTCTCATACTTGCATGCAAATGCACTGATCTAGCGCGCGAAACAGCGATTCCGCACCGAAATACACTGCTGAAGCGAAGAATCGTCGAATCTGACATAAGCTCGAATAAATTGTGATCGTGCTTGCCGGGTCGGTGTTTCTGTGCCAATTTCGCCTATTTGCATTCAAATGCACTGATCTAGCACGCGAAACAGCGATTCCGCACAGAAATACACTTCTGAAGCGAAGAATCGTCGAATCTGACATAAGCTCGAATAAATCGTGATCGTGATTGCCGGGTCGGAGTTTCTGTGCCAATTTCGCATATTTGCATGCAAATGCACTGATCTAGGACGCGAAACAGCGATTCCGCACAGAAATACACTTCTGAAACGAAGAACCGTCGAATCTGACAAGGGCTCGAATAAATTGTGATCGTGCTTGCCGAATCGGAGTTTCCGTGCCAATTTCGCATATTTGTATGCAAATGCACTGATCTAGCACGCGAAACAGCGATTCCGCACAGAAATACACTTCTGAAACGAAGAATCGTCGAATCTGATATAAGCTCGAATAATTTGTGATCGTGCTTGCCGAAAAGGAGTTTCTATTCCAATTTCTCATACTTGTATGCAAATGCACTGATCTAGCGCGCGAAACAGCGATTCCGCACCGAAATACACTGCTGAAGCGAAGAATCGTCGAATCTGACATAAGCTCGAATAAATCGTGATCGTGCTTGTCGGGTCGGAGTTTCTATTCCAATTTCTCATACTTGCATGCAAATGCACTGATCTAGCGCGCGAAACAGCGATTCCGCACAGAAATACACTTCGGAAGCGAAGAATCTTCGAATCTGACATAAGCTCGAATAAATCGTGATCGTGCTTGCCGGGTTGGAGTTTCTGTGCCAATTTCGCATATTTGCATGCAAATGCACTGATCTAGCACGCGAAACAGCGATTCTGCACAGAAATACATTTCTGAAACGAAGAATCGTCGAATCTGATATAAGCTCGAATAAATCGGGATCGTGCTTGCCGGGTCGGAGTTTCCGTGCCAATTTCGCATATTTGTATGCAAATGCACTGATCTAGCACGCGAAACAGCGATTCCGCACAGAAATACACTTCTGAAACGAAGAATCGTCGAATCTGACATAAGCTCGAATAAATCGTGATCGTGTTTGCCGGGTCGAAGTTTCTGTGCCAATTTCTCATACTTGCATGCAAATGCACTGATCTAGCACGCGAAACAGCGATTCTGCACAGAAATACATTTCTGAAACGAAGAATCGTCGAATCTGATATAAGCTCGAATAAATCGGGATCGTGCTTGCCGGGTCGGAGTTTCCGTGCCAATTTCGCATATTTGTATGCAAATGCACTGATCTAGCACGCGAAACAGCGATTCCGCACATAAATACACTTCTGAAACGAAGAACCGTCGAATCTGACAAGGGCTCGAATAAATTGTGATCGTGCTTGCCGAATTGGAGTTTCCGTGCCAATTTCGCATACTTGTATGCAAATGCACTGATCTGGCACGCGAAACAGCGATTCCGCACAGAAATACACTGCTGAAGCGAAGAATCGTCGAATCTGATATAAGCTCGAATAAATCGGGATCGTGCTTGCCGGGTCGGAGTTTCCGTGCGAATTTCGCATATTTGTATGCAAATGCACTGATCTAGCACGCGAAACAGCGATTCCGCACAGATATACACTTCTGAAACGAAGAATCGTCGAATCTGACATAAGCTCGAATAAATTGTGATCGTGCTTGCCGGGTCGGAGTTTCTGTGCCAATTTCGCATATTTGCATTCAAATGCACTGATCTGGCACGCGAAACAGCGATTCCGCACAGAAATACACTGCTGAAGCGAAGAATCGTCGAATCTGACATAAGCTCGAATACATCGTGATCGTGTTTGCCGGGTCGGAGTTTCTGTGCCAATTTCGCATATTTGCATTCAAATGCACTGATCTGGCACGCGAAACAGCGATTCCGCACAGAAATACACTTCTGAAACGAAGAATCGTCGAATCTGACATAAGCTCGAATAAATTGTGATCGTGCTTGCCGGGTCGGAGTTTCTGTGCCAATTTCGCTTATTTGCATGCAAATGCACTGATCTAGCACGCGCAACAGCGATTCCGCACAGAAATACACTTCTGAAACGAAGAATCGTCGAATCTGACATAAGCTCGAATAAATCGTGATCGTGCATGCCGGGTCGGAGTTTCTGTGCCAATTTCGCATATTTGCATGCAAATGCACTGATCTAGCACGCGAAACAGCGATTCCGCACAGAAATACACTTCTGAAACGAAGAATCGTCGAATCTGACATAAGCTCGAATAAATCGTGATAGTGTTTGCCGGGTCGAAGTTTCTGTGCCAATTTCTCATACTTGCATGCAAATGCACTGATCTAGCACGCGAAACAGCGATTCCGCACAGAAATACACTTCTGAAACGAAGAACCGTCGAATCTGACATAAGCTCGAATAAATTGTGATCGTGCTTGCCGGGTCGGAGTATCTGTGCCAATTTCGCGTATTTGCATGCAAATGCACTGATCTAGCACGCGAAACAGCGATTCCGCACAGAAATACACTTCTGAAACGAAGAATCGTCGAATCTGATATAAGCTCGAATAATTTGTGATCGTGCTTGCCGAAAAGGAGTTTCTATTCCAATTTCTCATACTTGCATGCAAATGCACTGATCTAGCGCGCGAAACAGCGATTCCGCACCGAAATACACTGCTGAAGCGAAGAATCGTCGAATCTGACATAAGCTCGAATAAATTGTGATCGTGCTTGCCGGGTCGGAGTTTCTGTGCCAATTTCGCATATTTGCATTCAAATGCACTGATCTAGCACGCGAAACAGCGATTCCGCACAGAAATACACTTCTGAAGCGAAGAATCGTCGAATCTGACATAAGCTCGAATAAATCGTGATCGTGCTTGCCGGGTCGGAGTTTCTGTGCCAAATTAACGTATTTGCATGCAAATGCACTGATCTAGCACGCGAAACAGCGATTCCGCACAGAAATACACTTCTGAAACGAAGAATCGTCGAATCTGACATAAGCTCGAATAAATCGTGATCGTGCTTGCCGGGTCGGAGTTTCTGTGCCAATTTCGCATATTTGCATGCAAATGCACTGATCTAGCACGCGAAACAGCGATTCCGCACAGAAATACACTTCTGAAATGAAGAATCGTCGAATCTGATATAAGCTCGAATAAATCGGGATCGTGCTTGCCGGGTCGGAGTTTCTGTGCCAATTTCGCATATTTGCATTCAAATGCACTGATCTGGCACGCGAAACAGCGATTCCGCACAGAAATACACTGCTGAAGCGAAGAATCGTCGAATCTGACATAAGCTCCAATACATCGTGATCGTGTTTGTCGGGTCGGAGTTTCTATTCCAATTTCTCATACTTGCATGCAAATGCACTGATCTAGATCGCGAAACAGCGATTCCGCACAGAAATACACTTCGGAAGCGAAGAATCTTCGAATCTGACATAAGCTCGAATAAATCGTGATCGTGCTTGCCGGGTCGGAGTTTCTGTGCCAATTTCACGTATTTGCATGCAAATGCACTGATCTAGCACGCGAAACAGCGATTCCGCACAGAAATACACTTCTGAAACGAAGAATCGTCGAATCTGACATAAGTTCGAATACATCGTGATCGTGTTTGTCGGGTCGGAGTTTCTATTCCAATTTCTCATACTTGCATGCAAATGCACTGATCTAGCGCGCGAAACAGCGATTCCGCACAGAAATACACTTCGGAAGCGAAGAAACTTCGAATCTGACATAAGCTCGAATAAATCGTGATCGTGCTTGCCGGGTCGGAGTTTCTGTGCCAATTTCACGTATTTGCATGCAAATGCACTGATCTAGCACGCGAAACAGCGATTCCGCACAGAAATACACTTCTGAAACGAAGAATCGTCGAATCTGACATAAGC